>NW_027115065.1:440093-452549 GCF_000696795.3 Halyomorpha halys
TTTTTCCTTCTTCTCTTTGTTGACATTGTGCTTCCGCCAATACTTAACTTATATATATATATATATAAAACTATACGTAAAGCTTCATTAAGTTGTTTCTTTTCTTGTGAGAGGCCTCTGGTTTGGATCTCGCGGAACAATACCAGATAGAACAAGGAGCTTCTTAGAAGGCCTAGGTGTCAGCATCAGGGATATTGCGATCTTAGCAGAAATTATTATTTTGGACTGTCTTGAGGATCATACACCATCACCTGCATGGGAATTATCTCTAGATTATTCATTCTTTTATTTGTTTATTTTAATATGTAGACCTGTCGATTTCATTCAATTATTTTATTTTTATTAATATTATTTTTATTTATTTATTACTTTTTTTTTTTACTTATGTATCCAATCTAGTACTTCTTTTAACCAACTTTTATTAAATTTTCCTTTAAATCTATGTATTAGTTTATTTTTGGTAAAATCTATTTATTTGTTTGTTTTACTGTAAACTGATCTACTGCTGTGACTAGTATTTCTCTGGTTTGATCTCACATCGCTGTTTAATAGTGAATTTTTTTAGCGGGTCACTGGGGAGGATCAGAGAGGGGGAATTCGGGAGAGTGAATTTGTCGATCTAATGAAATAAAAATTGTGAAATGGAAGGGATAAGAGGGGGAAAGAAAAAAGAGGAATAAATAGAAATATTTGTATTTGGTGTGTATAGTGAAATTTGTAATTGTAAAAGAAAACTGTGGGGAAAAAAAAAAAGTTTTCTTTGTATTTTATTATACCATGTAAAAATATGTAATTTATATCTGTCCGATGATACATTGATTAGTATGCTGTGTAATGTAGCAACCCGATGTATTTGGCTAGCATGAATGAATAAAACATTTCTCACTCTCCCTCTCCCCTCCCCTTTATCCGGATCGCAGACACAATATTCCTCAAATTCGAGAGAAAAAATAAAATGAACAATATATTAATTAATGTTATCAGTTCTGATCGAAATCGATTATGTAAACAATGCAGAGAATAAATATATATTTCATAAAACCTTTTAATGTTTTTTTTTTTTAAGATGATTACGAAATATTTACTATCGAGTCATTTCTCTTCAAAGATAAACAGAATACATTTAATATTTATTATGTAAACAAGATTAGAAATGAAGGATACTGAAGGTTAACCGATTAAAAATTACTTCAATGACTTTATGATAACACCGTACTACAATAAATAGTACAAGAGCTCAAGAGGAGAAAAAAGGCAGTTATTTCACCCCAATTTTTGATTACTTTAATGAAAACTATGTATAATTAATAGTCAAAATTTATGAGTCTGTCAACTATAGGTTGGGGGAATAATGGCTGTTTCAGAACGTTAAAAAAAAATGTTCATGATTTTTTTTTTAAATCATTTATTTATTGTTATTCACAACTGTGTAACATATATACAACAAGTAAATTTACTGTAGATGAGATAGTAACATGATACAAACATGTGGAGAATCTACCCATTGATAGAACTCCAATAACATTTCTAGAAGAGAAGATCCCGAGGCCATCTTCTTTTCAAACGCCTAGGAGGATTATTAGGTAATGAAGGAGAAGCCAGGTTAGAAACAAGTGGATTTGGGTGGTTAGGAAGTTTATCGTGGAAGGAATGGTATCTGGTTCTGGTCAAATCGGCAACATATGAGACATTGAGGTCCTGATGGATGATTTGATTTGTGACAAAGTAAGGAGCGTTAAGGATTTTGGACAGTAAGGATTGGATTCGGGAGGAATTTGATCGTTTAGTGGAGCCCCAAAGCTCAACTCCATATGTCCAGATGGGCCTTATTAATAGTCATGTGGATCAGTCTTTTGTAATGGATAGGAAATTTAGACCGTTTGTCTAGTAAATAATGTAATAGTCGAAATCGACGAGCAGTTTCCTATCTTTTCAGTCTTGTATGAGGATTCCATGTCAGTCCTTTGTCGAGATGTAGTCCTAAGTAACGGATCTGTTCGACAGGAATAAGTGGGGTATTATTAAGGGAAATGTTGAACAAGAGGTCATTGGTTTACGACGAAGGGTAAATGTGATTTAGTGGGATTTATTGGAATTAATTTTAATCCTTCAAGGGTGGTGATGTTCTATAGCTTTAAAATTACAAATAACACTAGAAAACGTAAGATAATATCATTTAAAGTAGAGTAAATTTGCTAAAAGATGAGCCCTATTTACCATCAATAGTACTCGAGATGTAGCTTTTTAAATTGCAACATTGCATAAAGGATCAGTAAAATCAGTAGTTCATAAACAATAAAAAATCAGTATTCAGTGACTTTATTTTGAAAAATCTATAAAGAATAAAAATCTACTCAAATACTATTCGACGTATAGATATCTGTTAGCATTTAAATTAAAGCTAGCTTAATGTACTATAAAGTAGTTTATGACGTTTATCGATGTAGGAGTTGTAGTTTTTATGATATTTTCCAAAATATTAAGTATTATTTATTCTGATGAAATTTCGATTTATAAAAATATATATCTCAGTAATCATAAGACGTACAGAGGTCTGCAAGTACTAAAGTTAATGCTAGTTAACCGTACTATAAAATTGTTTACGACGTTTATCTTTGTAGGAGTAGTAGATTTTATGATACTTTCAAAAAATGTATCCGAACAACTAGAAATTCAATTTTTGTGAATTTATTTTGGAAAATATCATAAAACTAGAAATCGTATGAAGATAAAGGTCGTAAATTTATAGCATATTTAACTATCTTTAGTTTGAGTTCTAGCAGACATCTGTACGTTGAATGATATCTGAGTTCTGATTAGTAGATTTCTCAAAATAAATTCACTAACGCCTGTTTTTTCAGTGCATTTTTCATGAAATTTTGCTTTTTAAAAAGCTATACCTCAAATACTATTCGACATATAGATATCTGTTAGCACTCAAATTAAAGCTAGTTTAATGTACTATAAAGTACTTTATGACGTTTATCGATGTAGGAGTAGTAGTTTTTATGATTTTTTCCAAAATATTAAGTATTATTTATTCTGATAAAATATTATTTATAAAAATATATATCTCAGTAACCATAAGACGTACAGACGTCTGGAAGTACTAAAGTTAATGCTAGTTAACCGTACTGTAAAGTAGTTTACGACGTTTATCTTTGTAGAAGTACTAGATTTTATGATACTTTCAAAAAATGTATCCAAACAACTAGAAATTGAATTTTTGTGAATTTATTTTGGAAAATATCATAAAACTAGAAATCGTATGAAGATAAACGTCGTAAATTTATAGCATATTTAACTATCTTTAGTTTGAGTTCTAGAAGACATCTGTACGTTGAATGATATCTGAGTTCTGAGTTGTAGTTTTCTCAAAATAAATTCACTAATACCTGATTTTTCAGTGCATTTTTTATGAAATTGTGCTTTTTAAAAAGCTATATCTCGGAAACTATTGAACGCAATTAACTCTATTTGGGCTCATAGTTTAGCAAATTTTCTCTACTCTAGATATTGCTCTATCAGGCTTTCTAGTGCGATAAATAAAGTGATAGACTGGAAAACAGAAATATGGGATAAGTTAGAGATTAAAACTGGCACAGGGCAAAACTAAATCAGTGATATAATTGCTGGATGGTACTAATAGTTTAGTTGCAATAAGATAATATAATTTAAAGTAGAGTAAATTTGCTAAAACATGAGCCCTAATAGAGCTATCTATGTTCAATAGTACTCGAGATGTAGCTTTTTAAATTGCAACATTGCATAAAGAATACACTTAAAAATCAGTAGTCAGTTAATTTATTTTGGGAAATCTATATCATAAATAATATTCGACGTACAGATGTCTGTTAGCACTCAAATTAAAGCTGGTTTAATGTACTATAAAGTAGCTTATAAAATTAATCTTCATAGCAGTAGTAGTTTTTATATTTTTAAAATAAATTCACAAAATCTTCAAACTACTACTCCTACGAAGACAAACATAATAAACTCCTTTATAGTATATTAAACTAGCTTTGTTTTGAGTGCTAACAGACATCTATACGTCACATAGTTCCTGAGATGTAGATATCTCTGTGATCAGTGACCTTATATTATAAACTGTTTTTAGAGTTCTACTACTGGGTAGTTTCTCTACATCCTGTATCATATCATTATGATCAAATTTACTTGTATTTTTTATACAGTTGTAAATATCAATAAATAAATAAAATAAAATAAAAAAAGTATTACAAGAGAATAATCGCAGATATCATAATAATAATCTTCCTTATTATCATTCTAATTCGAATTCAGTTTCTGGATAATAAAGTTTCATTATCTTTTTCTACCTCTTAGACGATTTAATATTCAGCTATAACCTCTTAGTATGATCCATTAAAACCTTCCACTGCCACCCCAATTATGCGAAACAGCTGATGTTTATTCATTCGAATCTCCAACTATCTGCCATTCTGCTCCATGGAATGATATTTTAAACGAGACTTTTTTTTTGCATTGAGATAAAACTCTAGTTCGGATTGTTATCATCTGATTTAAGAAAACTATGAACTGCAGGATAAAAGATCATTCTATATACAATCCTTATGCATGAAATGATTTTTTTATGTGAGTCTAACAAAAGAATGTAGTTCGGATTGATATCTTTTGTAATAAGAAATTTGTATTATCCACAAAACCGATAACAAAAAAAATATATTGTTCTATATATCACCAATTTTGAGGTACTTTGCCTATTTTTTTATTTTCTGTATTTCATTCTGTCCACAAGAATTAAATGGACATATTGGACAAAATGGACGAAATGGACAACATTGTTAATCCTAGGCACTTGTGGAGATAACGAGTGTACCATACTGTAAATTTTTTTTATCATTTCTATTAGATTAATTTTTATTAATATATTCTTGTTTGAGAGTGGTTTAGTTTATTTTAAAACAAATTTGATCCTTTTTTTCTCAACTTTATTCTTTTCAAAACCTTCCAACGTTTCGACCCTCAGGTCTCTTATTCCTGTCGAACAGATCCGTTATATATGGACAAACTACTAAAATGGAATACTAATACAAGACTTCAACTACTATAACAATTACTAGACACTCAAAACTTCCAATCCCTTACAAAAGACTGATCTACATGATTATAGTAAGGCCTATCTGGACACATGGAGTTGAGCTTTGGGGCTCCAATAAAGCATCGAATTCCTCTCGTATCCAATCCTAACAGTCCAAAATCTTACGAAGGATTTTGGACTGTTAGCCTTAATGCTCCTTACCTTGTCAAAAATCAAGTCATCCATCAGGACCTCAATGTCCCATATGTTGCCGATTTGGCCAGAACCAGATACCATTCCTTCCATGATAAACTTCCCAATCACCCTAACCAAATTGTTTCTAACCTCTCCTTCGTTGCCTGATTATACGTTTGAAAAGAAGATGGTCCCGATATCTCCTCAATAAAATGTTATTGGAGTTCTGTCATTGGGTAGATTCTCCACATGTTTATATCATGTCTTTTTATAACTTATAGCAAATTTACTAGTTGTATTTATTTTTATACAGTTGTAAATAACAATAAATAAAATAAATTTTTAAAAGTTGTTTGTTTATGTTATATTTCTCCTTAATTGTACGAAGTAAAGTAAATTCTGTCAAGTTTAGGTTCCAATAACACATGTTGAATCTTGAAGTATTTGATCATCTCATTTGAAATCTCCGTTTCTACTATTTCAGAAATATTGAAAAGTTTATAGCACTCTGGAGAAATTGAGAGCGAATATTTTGAATAAAAATATTTTTATTTCATTAAGTTGTTTTATTGATTAACTTTTACAGTGAAAACTGACATCTCATATAAAACGGCCCAATAAAAGAGAAAGAAGACATCAAAGATTTTGACTGTAAAATTCTTCTCGTGGGTTCCGTGCCTCTCAGCAAGGTGGATTTCATTGTGTACATTAATTTATTCGTTTCTGTCAGCATCGATAATTATTAAATATCTTATCTCTTTTTTATTTATTTATGGGTTTTTTTTTTATGTTATTTATTTACATTAACATGGTTAATGTAAGAGGCACATTTTTTTTTTTTAACAATTGATTATAGTGTGGGTATAGTCATAAATAAAACAAAAAATTAAGTTAAAATAAATAGATTAAAGAAACAAATCTTAAGAAAAGATAAAAGTAAAGTTAATAACAAAAAAAATGACTTCTAATGGGAAGATAAAAGTTAATTCAAGAAAAAAATGAAGAGACAAAAAAAAAATTAAGATAAAAAAATTTTGGAGTGACAAATACAGAAATGATAGATATTGTATTTATAACAGGATGTCCTGCAGCAGCCTGGGCTTCAGTCTTCGGGTTGAGGTTGGGTTTCCCAAGTTGTAGGTCACTGCTCATTTAACTATAGGTATCTGGGAGTGAAACTTCATGAACCTTTTTTTTTTTTTTATGTAATACTCTATTGTCTCAATTTGTAATTCCCGATGCAATTGGCTGTTTCTTATAAACCAAAGAGCATCCACTGCAATTCTTATTTTGAAAAGATTGTAATTTTTTATTTTTCGTAAACAATGCCGGTCCCCAAACTTCAAAGAAATAGAATTAAATATCTGAACAAACAATATACCTAAAAATAGTGTATATAATACTATTTATTTACATTTTTATTGTGGTTTTTTATTTCAATATGTTTCCTGAAAATTGGAATTGAATGATTGTGAAATAGACTCTAAAAACTATTATTTTTTTTTTTTTATATAGAAGGTAGTTGACCGTAGATAATATAATGGTTGGGGGTATTGTCAGTAAATAACAAAAAAATTGTATACTGGAAGATGTTGATTGACCGTGTGGAAAGATGAAAGGAATATGGTCCGGGTGCGGTCAAAAAAACTCAAATAGTAGAATTATACTATTTTATTGAGCCAACGTTTCTTTTTTTTTTTTTTTTTGTTTTGACTGCCGTCAAAATAGCCCTGACGAAGGCCTGCAACGTGGGGCGAAACGTTGGCTCATTAAAATAGTATAACTCTACTATTTGAGTTTTTTTGACCGCACCCGGACCATATTCCTTTCATCAAAAAAATTGTATCCTTTAACTGAAGGGTTTGCCTCAATGATTTTAAAGTAAATATTGTTATATCTGCATTTCAAGAAATTATTATGTTGATTAATAAAAAAAATTAAAATTAACGTTTATCTTCTTAATTTATTTCTTAATAAATATAAATATTTAGTCATCATCGTGTCCATCACGTGGGCCATTAAAACACTTGTTATCCGATCTAATTACAAATTAAATAATGATACTGAGCAAATATAATAGAGATTTCCTATTATAGAAGATAAGGATTAGAACTGAAGTCATTTAGATTAAGGAAAGTTCAGCTTAAAAAAATCGTAAAAAAAAAAAATGGTATTCATGATAAACTTAATGATATTTTACTGGAAGAGTCTATAGAATTAAACTGGATTTGGTGAATGACACAATTCTTCCTTTTTTCAAATAGAATAATTTATTTCATATAATCAGCAACAACGTTTCGGGAAATATCCCCCATCTTCAGGTTGCTATAAAACAAAATTCAACAAAAACCCATAACATGCTCTTAAAACAATACTAATATATCATATATACTTCAAAACTATTTATAATCTATTTACCTGATAAAAATAACCTATATATAACATATAACTATCTTCTATATTGTCATTCTTGCTAATGTTATTAGCATATAGATATACCTATAGATAATTATATGTTATATATAGATTATTTTTATCAGGTAAATAGTTTTGAAGTATATATGATATATTAGTATTGTTGTAAGCGCATGTTATGGGTTTTTGTTGAATTTTTTTTTATAGCAACCTGAAGATGGGAGATATTTCCTGAAACGTTGTAGCTGATTATATGAAATAAATTATTGTACTTGGTATTCATGATCTTTAGTTTAACATGTTAAAGCGTGTTAAATGGAAAAACTTATGTTAAATGGAGAAATATTTCCTTCTTTTACCATGCTAAAACGATATAACATGGCTGAGAGTCTGTTACTAGGTCTGTTAAATGGAGAATGACGTCACGAAACAGACCAGCTGAGCTTGACACCATTTTATTTGTTGTCTTGTTAGGTTACTTACTCCTAGTTCGTGTTTTTTTTTTCTTTTGTCCTGTGTTTTGGACTTTTTAAAAAAGACAATCAGTAGCCAAACTTTTACACTTCTACTTTTCACTTATTTTAAGTATTTTATAGTAAATTACTGTAATCAAAACTTAGAAGTAAACAGTAACATGAAGTTTTGGAAGGAAAGATTACTAAACAAGTTGCTCAGAGAATCCGCTAGGAGCTCTTATGCATTTAACATTTAACATTACTTTAAATAGGGCTGCTCACGATGATATACTTATAACATTTAACATGGTAAAACATTTTACATTTAACACAGTATCATGAATACCCCTAATGCGACAAAGCTATTGGTGACTTTATTATCTCCCAAATATTACAAGGTCACAGAACAAGTTGCCCAGAAAATAAGCAAGGAGTTCCTAAACATTTAATGTTGGATCTACACTTTTGCCACTGGTCGCAAATCCTAGACTTGTGCAAATGCTTCGTAAACAAAAGGGGTATTCATGATGATGTGTTAAATGTAAAATGTTTTACCACGTTAAATGTTATAAGTTTAGGATTGTGAGCAGCCCTATTTGAAGTTATGTTAAACGTTAAATGCATAAGAGCCCCTAGCGGATTTTCTCAGCAACTTGTTTTATAAGCCTTTATGTTTATAACCTTTCCTTCCAGAGCCTCAAGTTATTGTTTACTTCGAATTTGATTTAAGTTTCAGTTTGGATTTAAACAATTTATTACAACTCAATGCAATACAATTTTTTAATTCAATTTTTTTTTTGTATTTTGATTTCACGAAGCTTCAGCTCCTCCGCAATCCTTTCCTTTCCAAATTCAAATCGCTCTCTATCCAACACAAGGCGGTCTGTCTCCGTTGTATTATTAAAGTTATCCATTGTGATTTAATAACGGTGGTATGAAATAATAACTAGCACAAACACGAAAGAACTAACCTGACACAACAAACAAAAATGGTGGCGAGCTCAACTGGTCTATTGTGTGACGTCATTCTCCATTAAACAGACTCTCAGCCACGTTACATGTTATTTCGTTTTACCACGGCAAAATAAGGCAATTTTTTCCATTTAACACGCTTTAACATGTTAAACTAAAGAACATGAATACCCCTAAAGGAAGCAACAAACGTCGGAATTCACATGCTTGTGTATTCATTTAAATTTTTTCAGCTATTCCATTCAATTTTCATTAAAAAGGAAGAAAATAAAGATAAACCAAATAAAAAGAAACAAAAATATAAGCAATGTAGGTCGTAGATGATAAAAATTACTATAAATATAAAAAAAAAAAATTTAATTACCTAGACATATAATGTCTTCATAAATTATATTTGTGCTACGTTAAATCAAAAATATACCACTAAAGTTAATTAACAAGATTTAAAACAACATATTTCTACCAAATCGATGAAGTTTTAAAGTATACAATCTAAACCAGAGTTAATTATTAAATCTAAAGGTTTAGGAAGCTCTTTAATTCATTAAAACTCGAAACTCAGAAATATTTATCTTTTGGCAGTTCTAAAACAATGCAAACTGAAAACTAATCAGTAGACACTGCACAAGCACCAAAGAGCGACACTCAATAACCCATCCATACGTTTGTGCATGCGCTAATTTGCCATTGTTTGGCAAACAAGTAAAGGTACCTTAACATATAACATGAGCTTCAAATTAGGCTGTTCACAACCTATACTTTTAACATTTAGCATATTAACAAGTCATAAATACTCCAATAACTATCTTTATTTCTAATATCAATAATAATTTTTTTCTTTTTAGTACAGGAACCAGATTGATAAAATTAGGTCTTTAGAACTAATCAGGCAATTTAAATAAAATTACGAATTAGTTTTTTTTTTTTTTTCCCTATAACTCCTAAACAGTGCATCCTAGCGAGAAATTTGTAAATATTAAATATGTAAGTATTAAACAGAATTATATTCTGCACCGAATGAATAACATAATTTGTTTAAGTAGTATGTCGGAAACCTAAGCCATCGTAAACCCCCCAAAAAAAATAATTTTTAATTTATTCTAAAACGTAGGGATAGTACTTCATCTAAACCCATAATTAACATGGGAACGCATTTATAGTTGTACTAAAATGTTTTTAAGCATCTAATTAGTTTGATCAAGTTACTAATTAGAATTTTCGTAGGAATATGTCTTTCTTTCAGTTTTTCTCTTAGTAGTCTTTAACGTTGGACACTAGCGAAAAATGTATAAAAAAACAAATTGAAGAGTATCTTATTATGCATCGAAAGAGTGTCATAAAGTAACAATTTGGTCAAGGATACTTACGTAAACTACTTTTTATGGTTGTATATAGACTTTAATAAACAAGCATTATTTTTGTTATTGAATCATTTTTTCTTTATTTCATTTTTAAAAATGAAATCCCATTACAATAAGATTTTGTTTGAATGTATACCAAATAGTTATGAAATTCTAAATATTTTAGAATTTTTACACCTGCTTCCTCAATGATGGTGTAGCGACGCTATCTATGAGCGAGCGGAAGAACTAACACCATCGCTTCCCGCCAGAGAACTACTAACCATCTTGGTAAAGAAGTGCTATGTATCTATAGATTTAATCGGGATGCCAGGATAATTTCTGAAGCCATTATCCAAAAATAAGTTAATTAATTAATTATATATTGAGTCTTAAAAAACTATTTATTATTTCCAAAGGCTGTTTGTGTGTTTTCCAGTTTACCAATTAAATACCTTTATATTTATAAAATGTTGTTACCATTAATTATATAGTATAATAAAGAGTGGTATATTGGGCTATATAATAGTATATAAACTACATAAAGAGATTAACTATTTATTTACAATGTATTAAAATGATTCAGATAAAGGTTGCCATAAAATATAGATTATTACATTATTACTTATTGGTTAATTTATACTTATAGCTGCTGATGCCGTGGGATGTAGTGCCGTAGGTGTCGTTCATAAAGGATGTCCAGGTCTCGTGGCCCATCTCAAAACTTCGTCTGGTCGAAGTGCATCTTCTATGCCTGCATCTTGACTGTGGTCCTCACCCGCTAAGCCTTCCTGTTGAATGTGCCCGTCTGGATCTTCTAGATTTCCTCTGTATTTTTCTCCCACTTCCCTTTTGGGGCGTTACCTTATTTTTGAATTTCCTCTCTCATTGGCCATCGGTAACCGAAGACTCTCGAGGTAGGTGTCCCCCTACTCCTCAGGGCCGATAATGGATGAAAAAGTTTGACCTGTCCAGGAAGGGCCTGCAGCTGCTTAATTTGATTCCGATCCCTCGTCATACCTGTCATTTTTGCAAGAACGCTTAAAGGTTAGCCAATCTAATTTTCTCAGGGGACTCTGGTAATGTGACAAACTTAACACAGATGTTTTCATATCCTGGGACGCCCTAATAGCTTCGCAGAAGGATACCCTGACCAGGTATAGGGGCAGATGACGAAACACCTTAATAATACCTAGGATTGTCAAAAGGTCAATACATAGCATAAGTTATACACTGATTGAATTGTAAATAGTTTAATGTTCTAATTTATAAACCATGTAAATATTATAATAATTGTAAATATACAAACACATATAAACACAATAATATACGGATTCAGAGTAAAGTAATTTATTAAAGGCCCCCTCTCACCGACCTTTGTATTCTTAATAGATTGATTATCCCCCAGAATACAGGTCGATCGAGACCACCAGCCGGAATGGTCCCTCCCCATTCCTTGTTAACCCATGGCAATCCAGCTACTCATGTAAAAACCACCTTCAGCGGACCAAGTTTGTAACATCTTATAGTGCCGTAAGGCAAACCAAGATAAAATGTATCTAGTGTATATATAATTCTTAGTTTTTAAGTACTATATATCGTCGTATTTGTTTAATAAATAAAAATAGGAAAAAAAAAAGGGGAAAAAAAAAGTTGATCCAGAGCTTCAGTGAAATACACAACGCCACAGCGGACCTGGCAATCTATCTTACAATGCCATACTGCCAAAACAAGATGCTTTAATCGCCGGTATATGTTCATATATTTTTTCTTTTATATATTATAATTTGTCTTAGGAGGTAGGAAAAAAAAAAAAAATCGGTCGGGGTTACCACCAGGGCCCTGTTTCATAATGGAACTAATAGTACAAGTAAAAAAGTACAAGTGTACAAGTTACAAAGTACAAGATTAATACTTGTACCGGGAGAAGCGAGTTCACTTGTACTATTGAAAAAGTACAAGTAAACATAAGAGCAGGTTATGTATTCTTATCATTGGTAGATCGTGAAACCATTTAGCT
>NW_027115065.1:456700-463165 GCF_000696795.3 Halyomorpha halys
CTCATGTCACTTATTTTCCCGGTTTAGAAGCCTAATATCGACAGTAAGGTGTAACCTTCCAATGTTTTACTTGTACTTTCGAAAGTACAACTTGTATTTTGTACTTTGTAGTAATCATTCGAAATAGTACAAAGTACAAGTAAAAGACTTGTACTATTAACTTGTACTTTATTATGAAACAGGCCCCAGCGGGTAGTCCCTCCCCATTCTATGTTAGCCCCACGGCTACCAAGCCACTAAATATTTAAACCACCTTCAGCGGACCCGGTACCTGATCTTATAATGCCAACAGGTAAAACAAGATAAAATGTAACCTAGAGTATATATGTAATTTCTATTAGGTTAAGTAATATATATAATTGTAGTTGATTGGAGAAGATGGTCGGAGAGTGCGGTCAGCAGAGAAACAACATAAATAAAAAAAATATTTATTTATGCCGACGTTTCGGCCTGATTTTCAGGTATCCATCAGGGCTATAAAAACTAAAGACAACAACCATCATTTAGAGAGAAAATAGTTGATTAATAACTATGGACAAAGGCATTGGTAGATTGATTACATTATAATTTATATACATATAAATGTGAGTAATAAATAAATGATACAGTGGAAAGAATCTATTATGTCTTTGTCCATAGTTATTAATCAACTTTTTTCTCTCTGAATGATGGTTGTTGTCTTTTGTTTTTATAGCCCTGATGAAGACCTGAAAATCAGGTTGAAACGTCGGCATAAATAAATATTTTTTTGTTTATTTATGTTGTTTCTTTGCTGACCGCACCTCTCTCCGACCATCTTCTCTAATCAGTAATCTACGGTCAAATATCTACATCTCATTATAATTGTAGTTGTTTGATTATAAATAAATAGGAGGTAGGAAAAAAAAAGTCTAACAGGCCTCCCTCGCCATTCCTTGTGAGCCCCCGGCCACCATGTACAAACCGCCTTTAGCGGACCTAGTTACCACTCTTAAAATACCATGCGGCAATAAAAGGTATTAAATGTAAATATGTGTACACATAATCTTAGGTTAATTTAAATGTATATATTGTATGTGTTTGTAAAATAAATAGAATTGGAGGTAAGAAAAAAAAAAAAAAAAAAGTCGATCGGGACCTTAACTTCTAACAAAGCAGCCCCTTCCCACTCAATGTAATAAATCGCAAGTGATATGTATATTATATATTGTATGTATATTATATATTGCATGTATATTATATATTGCATGTATATTATATATTGTTTGTACATTATATATTGTATGAGTAAAAAAAAAAATCGATTGGGACCTTTTGGAAAATAGTAAATAAACACATTAGATTCAGTACATTCTTCCATCTTTTTTTTTGTCTTTTGATGTATCTAATCCGTTTTATTTCACGCTAGATCTTGATGGCCACCTCCTCTGTCCTATATCTTTTATTTCTATCGATCTATGGCTGGTACCCTGAGAACTAACAATCCCCTTTATGACTACAGACTCGTACCCTGCTGGGCAATGCCTCTCCCCGCCATCATTACCAGTACCAATAGTTCATAGGGTAAAGTTTCTTTCCTGCAAGGATCTAGGGACCGTTCCCGTAGGACTTGCCTACCACTTCGTTACTACGGACTCTTATCTTGCACAGCGAAATTTCCATCTTTCGAGGACTTACACTATTTCCCGTAAGGCTCATCCTATCCATTCATCTCCTGACCTGCATGGCACACGTACAAGTGGTTTCAGCCATTGCACTGGGATTATATTATTTTTATTACAAAAAAAAAATGAAAGAAAACGTAAAATACGATAAACAAGATGGTAGATGACAGTAATTCACAAAAAGTCAATCTTTAAATTCAACTTTTATTTTAACTTTGACAATTGTGCTGTTGTTAACATTGTATAGATATATCAATCACGTTCATTACTCTTACTATATAAAGGATTAATGAATTCAATATTGTTGTTGGAGTTAAAGTGTATAACTAACTATTTCAGCCTGTGAGACCAAAAGTGGTGTAAGTCAGTTTTTATTAATTGTAAGAATTTTGAAGAGATTCTTCATAAGCCCAGTTATTCATTTGTTTAAAACTTATTATATTTAACAAGTAACAGCAAACAATACCTTCTAACAGCTCTCATTACAGCTAAACAAAAAACAATAGTGGAGATGCTACACTAGCGCTCTTATGAACCCCCTTTAATCTGTGTCAAAAAACCGACTATGGACAGAACAGCAACTAATTTAGGCCAACTCGTACCAGCCAAGCCAACATGCTCGTGCATACGCGGATTCGCCATGGCTTGGCAAGTGTGAAGAGGTACATTAACACAACCTGGACAATAGTAAAATAAAAAAAAAATCTGTTGTTCATCTCTCGATAGTTTTATTGATTTCATATATACTTTACAATATAAACTAACTCTTTATTAGAGGAGGTTCGTCTCTAACTTCCAAACTCTTTCATCTATAATTCCATCAGGTAAAAAAATTTAATCCTTTCTAATTTTCAATCGTTAATTATTAGTAAAAAAGACACGAATCATCAGCAGGAGTTGTGAAAATATTTCAATAAGCCCTACATCACTTCACATTGTTTTCGTCCCTGTACTCTTCCACCCTCTGAACTAACTTCTCGTACTGTGGACTTGGTTTCTTGTAACACTCGCTCGCCGCCATTAGATCGAACTTTGGGAACTGATTGCACGTTGAGAATCGACTGGAACTGGTCTCTGGTTTCTCGATTCCAGAGCGTCTCCTCCTAGAAGGCTCCAACGTGAGCATCCAATTCAGGAAGCATTTCATCTCCCCGCTCAACCTGGAGCAGCAGTCTTTCATATCCCTGTTCCTCATCTTCTTGAACATATTCCTCAATTCGACTAGATCGAAATCGCAAATGCCTAATTCGACGGCCATTCTTTGGTTCTTGCGGACCTTATCCATGATCGTTTTTAGCACTTTTTCGGATGTCTCGCCCTTTAACAACTTCTCATATTCGGGATCCTTATCCATTCCTGGAGTTTTTCCAAATACCGGCATGGCCGGATTTTTTGGAATACCGGAACCTGGATGGCAACCCTAAAAATAAAAAAACAATTTCATTAATAACAAATCATCATGAACATAAATTATAAATTTATATGTATATATAGTTGACTGTAAAAATGTATATATAAGAAGATGGTCAGGGTTGCGGTAAAAAAGAAATATATATATATAAGTACAAAGGTAAGATGTAAAAAGAGGTGCATAAAAATAAGTAATAAAGTATAGAAATAAGTGAAAAATTTGTGATAGATTATTAACAATATAGGTGATGATAATGATAAGTGAAATAAGTTAATAGGAACATGTGAAGTAAAAGTTTACAAAAAAAACAAAACAAAGTAAATGTGAAAGTTAATAAGTGATAAGTGATAGAGAGATAACAAACAGGTGCAAAACAAAAGTATAATGGAAAAAATTTTGTTGATGATAATAAAATGAGCGTAAAATTATTTAGTCTTAATATGGCCTTAGGTATGTGAGATACAGTTTTTATCGATTTTGTGGTTAACTGGGAGGGGTTCAAGATGCATATAAATGGACTCTGAGATGAGTCGCTTTTGGTAATTTGGAACAGTGGCTAAAATAGTGGTATGGTCAAAATCAAAAGCATGATTAAGTGTAAGGGCATGTTCAGAAAGTTTGGAAGCGGCTGAGTTGTGGGAAGTTATAGATAATTTATGTTAAGAGATACGTGATCTGAGGTGGTTCTTAGTTTTGCCTATATATGAAGAATTACAGTTGGGAGAGGAACAAGGAATCCGGTAAACAACGTTGAGTGGTATTGGAGAGAAATAGGATCCTTAGAATTAGTAAAATAGAAAGATAGTTTATTTTGAGACTTGAGTCCAAGACGTAGGAATGGTTGATTATAAGAATTTTTGTAATTGTAATTTCTTATCAATTTATTTTTATATAATATTTATCCTAGCTTAAATTACCTTATTGTTGTAATATTCTCAGTTTTTTTTTGTATCTTTTTAGCCCTGATGAAGCCCTGGAAAGTCGGGCGAAACGTCGGACATTAAAATAGTTATAAACTATTTGTTCTTTTTTTTTTACTGCAACCCTGACCATCTTCTTATATATAAATTATAAATATGCAATAAAAACATGTTCATGTAGAAAAATCACTATACTGATGACTGGAGACCGGATTTTTGTGCAATAGCATTCCCATGCTTTCCCTTGTTCCCTAGCTCCAAATTCTGGTAAACTCGACCGAAATTTCCTGAACAATGGAAAATTCATTCAAATAACACTAATTTTATGTTGCATTTTGGGGGTTTATCCACAAATTTGTATGTTATGAGTTCTTGCAACACAAAACTGTGTTTCACTCTTTTTGGGATAAATTTTGATTTTTGTTTTCTAATATTTAATACTTGAACAAAATTCTTCATATTATACACATAAAGGTGTATGTGTGCCAATTTTTATTCACTTTATCATTTTTACTTTATTTAATTTATAGCTTAGAACTGACAAATTTGAGGTAAATAAAATATGCATTATTTAATTAACACATGAAGAGTTTAATTAAACCTAAAAAAAGAACAGCATGGGTCGTAGGGTCTTGTTTTTATGGCTGCCAGTTCATTATGGGATCATCAGGAATGAAAAGGCAGACTAGCTATAAAGAAGGTCAAGTCGCAACATCATCAACATGCAAAGATGTTATTTTTTTAATCAAAGAAATTGGATGGCAAGAGTGGCAAGACGAATGGTTCATCACGAGATTCAAGTTAAGAATGGTCCAACAGAAACTTGAATCTACTTCAAAGAGAAGATGATGGATTAACCAGTGTTAGGATAGGCTATACTCGACTCACCCACGGTCATCTCAAGAAAAAAGAAAATGCACCGATGTGTCACTACTGCGGAAAAATTCTCACTGAATGTATTGCTCACGAATCAAACCGATTCTCTTCAGATTTACAGGAAATAATGAGAGAAGACCCCACGAAAATATCAAAACTTTTTCACTTTTTAAAAATAATTAATACCTATGATCACACATAGTCTAACTCCACTCTAATTCCACCATGTATAAGTGGATGCATAATTTAATATTGTAATTTAGTAACTACGTCAATTCTAATTGTAACTTAGTAAAATGTAAATTGTAACTGTTAATATGTAATTGGAATTGTAAATTTGTAATTGTAATTGTAAATTTGTAACTTTCTCACTTTGTAATTGTAACTTTGTGAACAGGTCAATTGTAATCTACTAACTTTGTAAATCCAGTGTAAATGGTGTAAAAAAAATAAAAATGAACAAGTAAAGAGAAATGATGAACATTCTTGGAATAGTATTAATTAGTGGCTTTGATTAACTATAAAAAATTCTCTCAATAATAAACTTGTTATAGTGAAGTTCAGTGTTATTGTTAATAAGTTGTTCCCCTCTACCCTTCATTATTATGTTAGGAATATTGAAAATTTAATTTTTTTTGTTATATTATTATGTTATTACTGTTTTCTTATCTATGTATATTATTTTGAATAAAAAATAAACAAATAATTAATTAGTTTGATCAATATGATACATACCTAAAAAATTTTTTAAGGTTTTCTTACTAATCACTAGTTAGTTTTATGGTCAATGGTACATTCATATGTAAATACATTAACAAATAGCAAACCGGGAAGAACATGCTGTGTGAAATTTTAGGGGTAATTTTCATTTGGAATGTACTCATTTCTACATAGCATCTTGTATATTTTTCTAAAACTTAAAATTTGAGAAAAGTAAGAAAAGGAAGACGTTACGATAAAAGAAAAACTTAAATAGTAAATTAACTATATGGTTCGTCCCAAGTTGTAGGGGTTAAAGAAAGACACAAACACTTAAATGATGTAAACATAAATGAACATAGTAAATGAGAAATGAAAAAGATGTACAATGAAATGTAAAAATTTAATAAGAATAATAGTAGGTTACAAACAATTGATGAAAACGTAAATAATAACAGATAAAAAGAAGAAATATAAAATTATGCATAAACTAAGATATGGAAAGAGAATAAAAGAAGATAATTAACAGGACAGAAAGAGTACCTTTCAGACTCAAAGTCAGAGCGAAAATGAACTGTTGACAGAATATTATATAGAAGTAGTGGGGATTGACGGTTAAAGTACCTTACATTTGAAAATAATTTTAATGTAAATAGTATAGAAAATTAAAGAAAATATTATAAATAGACAAACATAAAGAAACAAAGAAGATTGAGTTAGTGTAAGAGTAAAAGAGGGATATCAAAAATATAACATAAAAATGTTAAGCTGGTAGTACATAAACAATAAAAAAATTTAAATAAAATAATAAAGAGGATAAGGATAAATAAAAAAAATATTATTAACTAAACTAATAAAGTTAACAGATAAATTAAAATATATATATGAGGAGAAGATGGTTGGGGGTGCGGTCAAT
>NW_027115065.1:467030-479408 GCF_000696795.3 Halyomorpha halys
ACCCCCAACCATCTTCTCCTCATTTATCATCCACGGTCAACTATCTCTCATAATTATAATTAAAATATATATAATTGAAAATATCTATTGATTTAATTAAATGAGGAGACATAATAACCGTAAATTATTATTAGAAATCACATAAAAATATTATGTAGAAGGAAGAATCTGGGATGGATAAAAAGTAGAAATGAGATTATTAAGAGTTCAGAAAATAGGACTTTGCTATATAATAAGAATAATAAAGATAAATCATAATATAAACAAAACAGAAAATAACATAAACATAGTAATACAAGGGGGAGTAAGGAGAAGTAGAGAAAAACTGAAAAAATGTGTTAAATGGGAGTGTAAACAAAAACCCTTCAAATGGCAGTTAAAGAAACGACAGTTGGGATAATTTCAAAAATGGAGAGGGAAGGGATAGGAGGAGGAAGAGAAGTACAAAAATTAGGTTGAATATAAATAAATCTAGAATCCAAAGTAGAGTAAAAAAATTATCGTGAAATAAAATGAAAGTAAATTTTAAAAAATAAATACATAAAAATATGTTTTAAAACATAAAATTAAATTGATAATATTGACAGGAAATCATATATCTTTATATCATTCTTTTTATATTGCAAAATCCTGTTTTCTAAACTCTTATCATTTCCATTTCTTCCTTTAACCCATCCTTCACTCTTCCTTTTACATTACATTTTAATGTAATCTGTAATAATAATTTACCTGTTATGCTTAACATTTCATAAAAGTTATTGTGTCTCCTCATTTAATTAAATTAATAGATTTTTTCAATTATATATATTTTGGTTTAATAATTCTTTTGTTTTATTTACCTGCAGCTTTACATTTTTAAGTTATATTTTTCATATCACTCTTTTACCCTTACATTAACTCTACCTTCTTTGTATCTTTTTATTGTAGCCCTGATGAAAATCTACAATGTAGGTCGTAACGTTGGCAAAAAATATATAAATAGTTATTACATTTTTTCTTCCTTCTTGACCATAGCCCTGAGCATCTCCTTCAAATTAACTTATGGTTAACTCATTCATACGTATAAAAGGTTTCATAAATAAATATATTGATAAATATTGGGGAAAAAAATGTATATTGTATTCGACATAACATTCTTTAATGCAATTTAATACACTAGAAACTGTGGTCTTTTGAATAAGAAAGCAAAGTTAATAAAGATAAGAAAACATTAAATTTATATCTTCTTATTATTACAGAGAGTCAATTGTATTAGAAATGTTTTTGTACTGTAATTTTTCTACTTAATAAAAAATGTTTTCAGTCAGATGTTATTTTATTGTTATTTAAAAAAAAAAACTTATTAATAGTAAAATTTGTAAGTACTGAAGAATAATATAAAATAGTAATAACACCACAAAATATTAACTGATGGCTTCATCAATGTAATCTCACAGTTTCAATCAAATCTCATACATTAGATCCTTATTTTTTGTCTCAAATAGTTACTATAGGTAAAATCTCCATTATTGATATATTTACTTTACATGTAATAGATTATAATCTATCAAAAATATATAATTTTACCACCAGCATATATTTTAACAAATAAGATAAAAAATTTTCGATACTCTACAAAGTGGGGCGAAACATCAGCAAATAAATTATTATTTTTTTTGTTTCTTTTTGATTTCACTCCCAACCATCTTCTTCATACTTTTATTTTATCAGTTACCTTGTTTTTACGAACGATTGCCTCGAAGTGATAATGATACAGTTGCATTATATTTAAATTATACTTTAAGTAATAAATAAGTAAATAAAATAATTAGCAAACCCAAAGTTTCGATTCTGTTACTGCCAACCTACATTTTGTACTATCCCTTGAAGATTTACTTGTGAGCTCTGTGCTCATTAACCTTTTAGGGATACATTTATTACTAAGCTCTACAACCCCTGATACTAAGCCATATATCCTTAATTTAATTGGAAGTTCGTTTATTGACCATGTTCAGTATTTAAAAGGAAGATGTTCCGGGTGAGGTCAAAATAACTCAAATTGTAATTAAACTGTTTATTGTGAGCCAAAGTTTTGTTCCTCTTTGTAGGGCTTCATCAGGGCTAAACAATATATAAAAACTAAAATAAGGTAACAAAGTAAGGGAATAGATCAGACAAAATAAACTGTTACAGTAAACTGAGACATAGATAGCTAAAAATGATTTAAAATATGTAAAAGTTTTAATTCATTTTCACATATTTTTAGCCATCTATACCTTAGTTTACTTTTATTTCATGTTATCTATTCTCTTCATGTAATCTGTTTATTTCATGTTATCTATTATTATTATTATTATTTTTGTTACATTATTTTAGTAGATTGTATCTTTTATTACACTGATAAAGCCCTATAAAGCGGGACGAAAGCTGGCTCACAATAAATATTTTAACTATTTGTTTTATTTTGACCACTTCCTTTTATTAAAAATTTTAATAGATAAATCGTGCAATATAAAATTATATTTACCTTTTTACCCGGTATTTCAGGAGGGGGACATGTTCCTTTTCGAACACCAATATTTATATCATCGTCAATATTTTCTGTTATTTGAAACATCCTACTCCTGTTTTTCGGAACCAGTTCCTTTATATCCTGTTTGATCAAAATAGGTTCCAATGTCAGGTATAGTCGAGGACCTGGTGTAAAATCCCTCAGTTCTGTTTTATTTTCATGTGAAATGGACTTACTAATTTCTCTGCTACCATTGTCAACTGAACCATTTGAAAGCCTAATAAACTCATTGATAAATTGCCTTTCATTAGAATTTTTCTTCCTAACATTGTACGGACCTGAGTTCAATGGAATGTTATCCGATTGCTGGTCCTCATAATAATTATAATCGTAATAAACATTAGACTTTGGAGTTGCTGCTTCTCTTTTATTAAAGTTTCTGTAACTGAAGCTATCATCTTCTGTACCGTTGTATACCACTATTGGTTCTTTATCGGGGGGTATAACCAGTTTTAAGCTAGTAGGTAGTTTTCCATTATCATCAGATAGTTTTCTGATTAGTTCATTATCATAAAAATTATCGAGATCTGGATTGATGAGTTTCAAGATTTTACTTTCTGAATTGCTAACTTGCGAATCAACCTTAGATGAATTACTTGAAATATTAACATTGGCAGTTAGATTCGAAAATGTATCCCTTTTCACACCTGGTAATTTCACACCTAAGTTTTGTAGTTGTTTTTCTTTATCAGATTTTCTTTCTATGTATGCATCACCATTAAGATGTGTTGCTCTGAATATTTTCATTTCTACAGGGACCGGATCACATTCATGACGGCCCAAAGTTTTATCAGGTTTAATTTCTCCTTTACATACAGGCCCTGAGCCTGGATCCTCTCTCTTGATATCATTTTTAAAATCATCAACGTTATATATGTCTTGATAACTGTATTTCTGGTTTTCTAAGTGGTCTAGAAAACAAAATTGTATAAGTATACTGTAATATTTAATTTATTTAAATAAAATAAATGTGGAATTTGATATTTTTTAACTTGATTCTCATATCTAATACATAGCTTGGGTTCAAATGAAAAGCTTTAATATTTAACAGATAGGAGAATTTTATTTAATTTTTATAATATAATTAGACTCTTAATCTCAGGGCGGGTTTCTAGGCAATCAGAAACAGACATTAATTTTTAATAACTCTTAATTAAATTAATATCTCTTTTTACAATGTATTTAAATTTAGGTACAAAACTAACCAATTTCATATAATCTTCTTTTGATGATTTTCTTTGTCTTCTGATTCAACAAACCAACACTTGCTGTAAACAATCTTTCAGCAAGCAAACACTAACGAAACAAAACCTTGGTCTTCTAAAAGTTTTTTACTCGCAATCCACCTTCGTGTGTTGTTTGGCGATCCAAGCAAAGAATCCTTTTTTCTTCGTGGGTGACTCTCCGATGTCTCCTTTTTCAAGATGTCCACCCTTGAGCAGGCCAAGAGATGATGAGGAAACATCATTCCCCGCCCACGCCTAAGAAACCAATGTCCAAAAACCAAGTTTTCTTCCTTCCCCTTCTCCGGATTTGTGTTCTCAACATCGATTGTAGCACTACGGTTTTGAGTTTTTTGTTATAATTTACTTTATGAATAATTTTCTTTAATACTTGTTCTTAACTTCTATTTTTTCTTAAATTTACTGTAACTACAATTATGAAGGGAAGTTAAAATAAAGTTTTTAAAATATTTCAATCTGCTCAACATGGCAGCGATTCAACGGAATTTTGAAAGAATACTCGCTGCCATCTTGGCTTTGTTTTGAATCACTCGCTGCCATCTTGGCTTTGTTTTGAATTTTGAATCACTCGCTGCCATCTTGGCTTTGTTTTGAATCACTCGCTGCCATCTTGGCTTTGTTTTGAAACACTCGCTGCCATCTTGGCTTTGTTTTGAATCACTCGCTGCCATCTTGGCTTTGTTTCGAATAACACATTTATTATAGACGATGAAAATTGGTTAGTTTGCTTTTAGGTTTAATAGTACAAATAAACATGTTGAAATGATAAATCACATTAAACCTACTAACAATCATCTATATATAAAAAATAACTAATTACTCATAAAAGAGTATATTACATTACGCATATATTACGGAAGATAAATAAAACAGAAATGAAAAACTATCTATAGTTACTTCACATACTTTGTAATTAGTACAGATATTATTGGTATTGACATAATAATACCTTGTGATCTCGATAATCCAAACTAATTGCTGCAAAGAGGTGTTCAGATTAATGAAAAGATCGGATTATAGGATGTATTTGGAAAATAGTGTAAAAGTTCAATAATATGAATGTACATAACTATTTTAATTTATTTAAACTAAACCATCAAATTCCTACAGAATCCAATCCTTACAGTCCAAAATCCTTCGTAAAATACTTAATGCTCCTTACTTTGTTACAAATTAAGTCATCCATCAGGACCTCAATGTATGTTCCCATATGTTGCCGATTTGGCCAGAACCAGATACCGTTCATTCCATAATAAACTTCTCAATCACCCAAATCCACTTGTTTCTAACCTGGCTTCTCCTTCATTACCTAATAATCCTCCTAGGCATCTGAAAAGAAGATGGCCTCGAGATAAAACATTGGGGTGAGATAACTGATTTTATTCTTCCTGGCTCTTGTACTACACTGAGGACTGAGTAACTAACAATCACACTGACTGTTGCTGTCTCTGAGGACTACATCAGGACAAATAACTAACCTGGAATCCTCACACATGACTGAAAAGACAGGAGACTACTCGTCGATTCCGACTATTACAACATTTACTAGACAAACGGTCTAAACTGTTAATCCATTACAAAAGACTGATCTACATGACTATTATAAGGCCTATCTGGACATTCGGAGTTGAGCTTTGGGGTTCATCTAAACCTTCAAATTCCTCATGAATCCAATCCTTACAGTCCAAAATCCTTCGTAAAATCACTTACTTTTTTCACAAATCAAGTCATCCATCAGGACCTCAATGTCCCATATGTTGCCGATTTGGCCAGATACCAATCCTTCCATAATAAACTTCTCAACCATACAAAGTCACTCGTTTCTAACCTGGCTTCTCCTTCATTACCTAATAATCCTCCTAGGCGTCTGGAAAGAAGATGGCCTCGAGATCTTCTCCTCTAGAAATGTTATTGGAGTTCTATCAGTGGGTAGATTCTCCACATGTTTGTATCATGTCACTATGTCACCTACAGCAAATTTACTTGTTGTATATATGTGTATACAGTTGTAAATAACAATAAATAAATTATTAAAAAAAAAAAATTTATTTAATTTTTTTTTTCTTCTCTGCTTCATCTCTCAGGTATTGTAAGAGGACTTGCTTAAAAAAGTATTGGAATGGTTAAACATATGTTTTTGTACGAATAATTGATTATTCGAGTAGAAAATTCACGAATAAAAAAATATAGAATAGAAAAAAAGAAAGAAGAAAAACAATATAGAAGTAATGTCAATAATAGAAATAGATAAATATAAAATTTATAACAGAATGTCCTGCAGCAGCCTGGGCTTGAGTCTTCCAGTTGAGGTTGGGTTTCCCATGTTGTAAGTTACTACTCCTTTAACTGTCCATAACTGGGAGTGGAATTTTGTGTACCGTTTTTTGTTGAAGTCTTCTATTGATTCTACTAGAAGTTCCTAATGCAATTGTCTATTTCTTATAAACCAAGGGGCATCCACTATGTTATATTTAATTATTGCTTTAAAAAAGAAAAAGTAGAATTTTTTTTGTATCTTTGTTAATTATGGTAGTGTTTATATATACAATCATGGAATGATAAGTATGCTGTATGTTTTAGCAGCCCCGTGTATTCGGGCAATATTTCTGAATAAAGCATTTCTCTCTCGATGTGTATGTAAATTATATTCATAATTTAAATAACTGTGCTGCTAATATATTCGAACACCCCTAGCGGTCCAGAGGTGAAGTATTATTAGAAGGTTATAAAAAATGTTTTGTTTTGGTTTTCAAATAATTAGCTTTTGTTTATTATAATAACTTTATCAAGATTGTTTCAATTACTTGCAATAATTCACTGTTATATTCATTAAAAAACAATTAGACTATTGTTTTAGCAATTGTCTAACTGCCTAAATTCTTCAGAATTACATATATCTGTATTATTAGAAAAAAATGATTGATGTTAGTACTTTTCCATTCTGAAAAAATCCTTAAACACTAACATGCTATGAAGTAGAAGATAACAGAAGGAATTTACTCGATTATTTCAAAAGTGAAACTTATATAAGTTAGAACCTAAAATGTAGACAATAAAACAATAAAAATAAGTTTCATTCATTAATGTTTTTTCTCCATTGCCTGCATCCCCCAACCAACTTAATAACATCAAATTTACAATAATTATGGAAAAAATTGTATCTTATCTTATAAAATTCATCATTCATCAAGCTATCACAAACCTGTGAGAGGTGAATTGGTAATCTTCATTACAGCAGTCTGGAAGATTAAAAACAAAAATTAATTAAAGAAATATCACAACATAAAAATTAAGATAAATATAAAAATAATAAATTTATTTTCTAATCATTTCTCAAACCCAATAACTACTATAAAGATTGTCTTATAATAAATAGTTCAAAATAATTATTTATTATCTCAAATAGGCTATATACCATTCCTATTCAAAGTAAAAATTGAATGCTCTTAGAAGTAAGGTTAATAAAAAAAAAAAATTATAATAATTACTATAACTTTCCACTTATAACACAACTTGAAGATTAAATTTAAACCAATAAAGGGATACATAAGATTAAATTAATTTAATCATATGCCACTTTAAATAAAAATAAAAAGACAAAATATTGTTTTTTGTTGTTTAAAGGCATAAAACCTTTTGGTTATCAATGCCTAGACAAAATATAGCATCACTGAATGGATCCATGAAATACACCTCATTCAAAATTATCATCAAATCCTATCCAAATTTGTCTTAGAAGCAACATCAATTTTAGAAAAGATACCAAATATTCATAATCATTTTTATGTATTCAAATATATTTTTTCATTTGGTAATTCTGTATTAGGTTTTTTCAAGGTAAAAAGAGTTTAATACCAACAAAATATTTATTTTAAAGTATATTTCAGTACGTCTGTAAAAATAATTAAGTCCAAAAATGTAGTCTTGAAACAAACAAGATTAAAAAATTTGAGCTTATATAATTCGAGTTTTAGGAGATTATAATGCGATGTCTTAAGATTTGCTATTTAGGTCTCCATATTGCCTAGAAACTTACTTGGAATCCACAAGACTGAAACGACAAGAAACTGCTCTTAGATTTTGATTACTACAGCACCTACTTGACAAACACTCTAAACCTCCCATTCACTACAAAAAATTTGTATATTCTATGATAATCAGACCAATTTGGACATACTGAATTGACCAAAACATCAAATTCCTCCCATATCCAATCCTTACAATCTAAAATCCTCCATAAAATCCTTGATGCTCCTTATTACATCACAAATAAACTCATCCACAAAGACCGGAACATCCCTTTTGCTGCAGATTTGGCTTGAAATAGATAAGCGTCTTTTAATTCCAATCTCCTTACGCATCCTGACCCATTAGTTCTTAATCTCTCGTCCTTAACAATTGGCGATAATCCTCCAAGGCGTCTGAAAAGAAAATGGCCACAGGACCTTCTAATTTAAATTAATGTTTGAAGTACCACAATTGGATGGTTCCTTCTCAAGATTATCAAGTGTTTGAAACATTCCTCATATTTAATTGTATTTTTTTTTTTTATACAGTTGTAAATTACAGTAAATAAATAAAAGTAATGTGCAACAATTTCAATTTAAAAAAAAAAATTAGATAAGCAATAAATTTTAGAAAATAAACCAAACATGTTTAATAAATCAAAATAAAATACAAGGTAAAGAAAGAGTTTTAATTTAAGAAATAGTGTTTACAATATATACCTTGATCCAAATCACATAATTGCCTATTGTATCTTCACTAATCCCGATATACATTTCACTTTGATTTATTTTAATTTTTTTGGTTTATTTTAGTGTACAATTTAATGTTCCTTAAAACAATCATCTGGAATGTTCCTGGAGATGTATAGATTTTGAATTATTGAAAAAATTCATAAAAAGCTCTATCTGCTCCAATTTTATCTATTTTTTTAAGAAACCAATTGCCTTTCAAATGCATAAGTGAGGGTCTTCGAAACGGATAGTATGTTGAGAAACACATATTGAAAATTTAACCCAATTGAAATACTCTCCAAATCTAGGTGGTGAAACTAAAAATGCACAGTTGTATCTCTGCTATACTGATGTGATATCATTTTAATTTGATTACTTTTCAAATAAGCATTTACATAATTTACCACAAAGAATACTTTTGAATTATGTGCAAATGGGTTTTTTTTCTTCATAACTTTTTTTCCTACTTCACAAAGATTTATGATATATATATGATGGGAGGGTCAAGTTTTCATTACATGGGACCGCTACGAAATAAAAATAGACCACCCCAGGCCGGATTCGAACCGATGTGGCTGCAGTTCTTAGATTGTTAAAGGTGATTCCTCAACTCCTTCGGCTATAGATAGCCCACAATTTTGCTGACTTATAGATTTGTACTTTTGAATTCCTTTATTATTACTAATTATTGCCCCCATAATTGTTTTCATTTTCCCCTTCCACAGTAACTCTACTGGAGGATTGAGTTTTACATGCTATAAACAGTCATATTACCTGTATAAAAATGTTTTTCTATATTTTTATTTGAGCATTAATGTGGAACAATATACATTAAAAACACAAATGAGAAAACTAGAAACATGCAATAAAAAAAAAAATAATAAGGGAGATAACAAAACACAAGTGTTTAATTAGTATACAATTAAAAGTTAATAAATATAAAAGAAGAAAGGTAGGATCTAAAACATCACAAATTGGAGATAATAGGAATTAATTAACAATTCAATGTTGTTATTCCTGTTTTGTCAATTTGGTAATGTTATTTCATTTTTACATTGTTTTATTATACACTATTATAAACTGATCGACAAAAAAGATTTTGGCAACTCCTTTTAATATTTTGAAAATACATTTTTTTCAGAAGCAGGCCAAGTTTGTTTGTTTATTTTTTGTTTAATGGCGTAAAACATCATTGGTCATAAACATCTTTTATATCAAATAATTTTTTTTTTGTCTTACTGATGTTATATTTGTGTCAGTAAATCTTTTGATTTTAAAAACTGAAATACTAATTTTATTGTTTTTTCATCATCTCCGAGGGTTTTTGAAATATACAGGTTTAATCTTAAGCTATTGAGCTGTGATGTGAAATATGTGTATTCTTGGATATATTCTAGAAAAACAGGCAGTTTGGTGGTGTTTGTTTTGAGATAAGATAGGAGTGGGTGAGCCTTGTGTGACCTATTCTGGTGCCTACAACCTCTCCACAGCATTTGCGGCTAGAGGTATCCCCAGGCTGTCCATTGACTGCTGTCAGGGGTAAAGCCAGAGTATTCAGTTATTGATGATTATAACATTGGTTCTGCTATTTACTGAGTGGACTGTATAATGTGACAAAAAATATATTTTGAGGCTATTGAAATTTACATTGGTTAGACTATAGACTATTATATACTTTATACTACTATTATATACTATATACCATGGATTTCTGATTGCTGTGTTCCGTGTGAGATAATGTTACTGATTCTAATTTTGCTTGCCCATTCTTCTCTACACCTCCCGGAGGTCCAGCAGATCCCTGGTATCTCTGGATAAAGGGATTGAGAGTAGAAAAATAACTTCTGAACATAAAGATGTCCAATCGTCTTGGTCATGTTCAAAGTAATGGCCGTTGGCTAATTCGGCCAATAGAGAGGAGCATATTAGCTAGCAGTGCCTTATATATATATATATGATTGAATTGAATTTTTTCAGTGGGAGGGAGGGTCCTGAACACAGGGTTTGATGTCCATTTTAATAACTCTTAGTCTACTTCTTGGATTTCGTTCCACAAAGATTGCCATTTATCTTTGCTTTCCTTTTCGAGGCGTTCGCTCATTTCTGATGGAGTTAAAATTGCTTTACACCATACTGGAAGCGCGAATGCTTCTCTTGCTAATTAGTGCAGTCCTATTGTTTTTTTTCTCCCATTATAAAACAAAATGCATTAATTCTTGTACTTTGTAGGTTATATAATTGTGGTTATAAACTCATACTATTAGGCTTCACTATAAAACTGGTCCTTGCATCAATAATGTTCCAAAAATAATAATTAAATAAAAAAATTGTTAATAATAGGACACACAAGACTGAAAAGACAGGAAACTGCACGCAGATTCCGACTATTACAGCACTTACTAGACAAACGGTCTAAACTTCCAACTCACTACAAAAGACTGATCTACATGACAATAATAAGGCCCATCTGGACATACGGAGTTGAGCTTTGGGGCTCCACTAAACCTTCGAATTCCTCTCGTATCCAATCTTTACAATCCAAAATCCTTCGTAAAATCCTCAATGCTCCTTATTTTGTTACTAATAAAACCATCCATAAAGACCTAAATGTTCCTTATGTAACCGATCTAGCCCGAACCCGATATTATTCCTTCCATAATAAACTCCCTAACCACCCAAACCCACTCGTTTCTAACCTTGCTTCCTCTTCCATTCCTGGCAATCCTCCGAGGCGCCTGAAAAGAAGATGGCCTCGTGACCTTATATTGTAAACTGTTTTTAGAGTTCTACTACTGGGTAGTTTCTCTACATCCTGTATCATATCATTATGTCATTATGATCAAATTTACTGGTTGTATTTTTTTATACTGGTTGTAAATATCAATAAATAAAAAAAATAAAAAATAATAGGAAACAGGGTTTTCAGCAATATCATAAGACTATATTCCATTTTTAGAGCCGTCCTCTCGAATCAAAATGTTGGTCAGGTATTATGTTAATGTCGCTTTCAAATTAGTCAAGGCTTTGACATTGTCTTTTGTCAAATATTTTAATCAGTACAAGCAATGAACTGAACAGTCCATGAACATTTTAATTGCTCAGGTTTTCTTTTCTTAGGTTTCAAAGCTTTGCAGATGAAAAGGCTAAATATATTTTAATGAGTTGAAGTGAAAAAATCTTTCATTGAAATATCTAATAATGAAAAGTGTGAGACAATAGAATTCGATAGTCGACAAAAGTAAATGGACTCGTGAAAAATATCGGTCGTATATAAGAGAGATGAATTAAATATCGATATTTATAAGTTAGAAGAAGTAATGGTGGTAGGAACTACTGCCGACAAATATCGTGTATTATAACCTAAACTTTAACTACAGCGGGGAAGAAATTTTATCTTTTGAAAGGTGGTTAACAAACTATGCACTTATCGACGTACAGAATTGAGAAGTAATTGTCCCCGCATTTTTTAGAAGATTTAATGTAAATAATTACTGAATATTTTGTCTCCTGTTAATGATTTGGCTTTATCTAATTTTAAAAGTCAACGCCTCGTGTTCCCCAATTGATATTTGTCAATGGTGACAGTGATTAGGGGTATTCATGATCTTTAGTTTAACATGTTAAAGTATGTTAAATGAAGAAATATTTTCTCCTTTTAGCATGTTAAAACGATATAAGATATAACAGGGGTATTCATGATGTTGTGTTAAATGTAAAATGTTATAAGTATAGGATTGTCAGCAGACCTACTAAAGCTGTTATGGTTGCCATGGTGAAATAAAAACTGGCGATATTTGCGTAGACAAGGGGTGTTACGGTTGCCATGGTGAAATAAAAACACTGG
>NW_027115065.1:481623-491106 GCF_000696795.3 Halyomorpha halys
AAAAAAAAAAAAAAAAAAAAAAAAAAAAAATGAGAGCTCCTGGCGGATTTTCTGAGCAACTTTCCTTCCAAAACTTCATGTTATTGTTTACTTCTTAGTTTTGATTACAGTAATTTATTACAACTTGCCTAAAATAAGTGAAAAGTAGAAGTGTAAAAGTTTGGCTACTGATTATATTTTTTAAGAAGTCCAAAACACAAGACAAAAGAAAACAACACAAACTGGGAATAAGTAACCTAGCATGACAACAAATAAAACGGTGACAAGCTCAGCTGTTTCATGACGTCATTCTCCATTTAACATACCTACTAACAGACTCTCAGTCATGTTACATGTTATATCGTTTTAACATGGCAAACGAAGGAAATATTTATCATGAATACCCCTAACATATAACAGGGTTGAGAGTCTGTCACTAAGTCTGTTAAACGGAGAATGACGTCACGCACTAGCTGAGCTCGTCACCGTTTTATCTGTTTTCGTGTTAGGTTACTTGCTCTTAGTTTGTGTTCTTTTAGTTCGGGATGTTTTTAGAACTAATAAAGCAATGGATAAAAATAATAATAATAATGTAATGACACTTGTCAATTAGCTCATCTTGATTATCTTCATCACAAGATCAATGATACTTTCAGGGACCAAACTTTCACACAACTTCCTTTTCACTCAATTTAGGCATGTTGTAATAAATTACTTCAATCAAAACTTAGAAGTAAACAATAACATGAAGTTTAGGAAGGAAAGGTTATAAAACAAATAGCACATAAAATCTGCTCGATTTTATTAGGGATGCGACAACGACAACAAAACATAGAGGTTTTAAAATATCGATATTCAATATTGAAGTATCGATGCTTACAAAACATTGCTAAAAATACATCGTTGTTTTTGAACATCCATTTCAGTAACATAAGATCTGTTCCAACAAGGACTTCTGATTATCCAGAACTGCACGGAGCATGCGCAGTATAAGAAAAACCCGTACCAGGCATGCTCCGTTTAGTTCCGGACAGTCAGAAGTGGATGTTGGAACAGACCTTATCTTTTCCCTTTGTCAGCGTGAAGATAGGATGTACTTTCTCCTTCCACCAGATTGTTGATAGGAATCCGTTTATATAGTTATTTTTTTTTAAATAAGTTACTTTTGCATTTAAAAAAAAAAAAAATTGAGATAAACGTAAAACATCGAGAATAAATCATGGAGGTTATAAAAAAACATCGGCTTCAAAAAATCTATTTATAAAACATTGATGTCGAAGTTGCATCCCTAGATGTTGTACATTTCAACAATCCTATACTTATAACATTTAACATAGTAGAACTTTTTACATTTAACACATCATTAATACCACTATTGTTGTATTTAATCATTAGCTTTAATTTTTACCCAAGTTGAATTGTTAGACTGTGAGGATCAGTGTCAGCATTCGTACCTAGGATCAAAACTAGGGGAGGGTGTTCAGGTAGTGACATTTAGAAAGGCTTGACCGCCCAACATCGGCGAGCCACCAGAAGATGAGGAAGCTGACCCGGATTGAGACCAGGAGGGCTGGACCAGCCTGGTAAATGCAGGAGGCACCCAGACGGATGCAGTGGACAAGGTGCAGCTCCATCAGTAAGGCGCTAAACCTAGTGCTGGGCTGCACTACAGTAAAAGAAAAATTTAATAATTGAATAATTAATAAAAGAATAAAAAAATTTAGTGATCTTTGGGAGCAGTGGCATGCGCAAACCCCAGCGCACTACCCCACTGCTCCCGCACCCCGTATGCCAGAAATGGCAAGGGAGGGGGATAAAAAAAAAAAAAAGGTAGTGACATTCCAGCATAGAATAGGGGAATGAAATCAAAATGTTAAAAAAAATTATATATAATTATAACAGTGATTTATTAGTAATTAAAATTATTTGCTTGATAAAAAAAAATTATTTAATTAATAATTTTTTCACTTCTAGGGAGGGAGGTGCTCCATCCTGCCCACTGTGGGTACGCCCATGGCCAGCATACAGACAAACATTATCATATCTCATAGATATGATATGAACACTATCATATATCATAGATTTGGTTGTACTGCTACGACAGATATCTTTCATATGGATGTGAGTTCATTTCTAACTGTATGTAGACTTAAATTACACATTAATTATATTTATTTCAATTTCTTGAGACAAGGTAATAATTTATTAAATAAATCAAAACTTGTATCCTTTTTGTCTCAACACTTTTTATTTTTCACCAGTCCAACGTTTCGGCCATTTTAACCATCCTCAAGGACATCTTCAATTATAATTTCTTCCTCACATTAAATTTAGAATTACTTTTGTAGGCTATTCTGCCCAGGTCATTCATTAATTATAAGTTAAAAACCTATTTTTTTAAAAATTTAAAATCATAAATATTTAATTCTTCTTATATAAAATTATCCACACAAAATCACTACCATATACACAAACCATTTATAAACCATTCGATGATGGCTAAAATGGCCGAAACGTTGGACTGTTGAAAAATAAAAAGTGTTGAGACAAAAAAGGATACAAGTTTTGATTTATTTAATAATTAAATTATACAGTTTAAAAAAAGAAATAAATTTAAATTATTAAAATAACCTCAACTGTTAGGTTAAGTACCTTTGGGTAAACGTTAGATAAATCCACAAACATGCACTTTAACCTTAAATATGAAAAAATATAGAGAGAATTGTAGAGGTAAATGAATGAAGGGGCTAGGTAACATTTTTTATTTTTTGAATCTTTTGTGTGGATGAAGAGGGTAGGATGGTGGATGAAGGATCTAGCTACTGTGAGGTAATCTAACCTCAAAATCGAGGTACACTTGTACACTTCAAAACATAGCAAGTTTCAACAAAAAATATTGAGCCATGTTTTCTTAAAATTTACTATTTATAATACACCCCCTTCATTCACTCACCCCTTCAATCAATACATAATATATCAATACATTTACTATATTACCTGAGCAATAAATATGATCTGGAAATATATTAAAGATGTAAGTAGAAGCATGCAGCTTATTTCATTTTCTCCTTAGATCTGTTCATTCAATAGTCTGAATTTATTCTTCCAATTATTTTCACTACCATCCACTATATCAATCGTATAATTTTTTACAAATTATACTTTCACTGCACAGTAATATGTTATGTAAATTTTTGTTAGTAATCTCTTCTGGTTTGTCTTCAATATAACTCTTTGTAAACTACACTTTCCGGATCCCATACAGTTTTTTTAATATTTATATTACATTAAATGTATCTAAAATACGAGGAGAAAATACGAGAACTTTATTGAGATTACATAACTGAAACTAATACGAAATAATCACTTAGGTTACATATAATTTCAGGTGACGGATATTATATGTAAATGAATTTTTAATTTTGTATACATGATTTAATATTTATATTCATTTGTCAGTTGAATAGGTTATTTTTTCTTGACTAAAAGTCGAGTTATTTGCATATAACCTTGCGCTGTGAATAGAAAACATTCCTTCGCACTGAAGCAGTGTTTTGGTAAGAAGTTTCGAACAAATGAGATTATATCTCTTCGAATACGTCAATGAATCTTCAAATCTCTCATTTGTGCTGGATTTAAACGTTTGACACTTGCCGCAAATCCAAGGCTTGGTAAAGACAGGAAGCAACAAACCTTGGTATTCACATACTTGTTTGTTCTTTTGAATTTTTTCCGCCGTTACTTTCGATTTATTATAAAAAAGAATAAAATAAAAATATATGAAATGAAATTAGAGGTAAATATCGGCAATGTAGGTTGTAGATGATAAAAATTCATATAAATAGTACTACATAACCTATAACCTTTAACCTTCCTTCAACAATTTTTAAACAATTATCAGAAACTTTAATTTAATTAATTAGGCATATAATGTCTTCATAAATATATACATTCGTGTTATGTTAAATCAATAATAAACTGCTAAAGTTAATTAACAATATTTGAAACGCTGCATTTACACGGAATCGTTTTCATGATAGAATTTCTTATTATATCTTACTTTTCATTTTATACCCCTGTTATTTTACACTTTTTTCCTTTTTGTAACTATAGTGTTTGTATCTTTTTTAGCCCTGACGAAGCCCTGCAACGTGGGGCGAAACGTTGGCTCAATAGAATAGAATAATTAAATACTATTTGAGTTTTTTTTTTACCGCACCCGGACCATATTCCATTCATCTATACACACGGTCAATCAATTATCTTCCAGATAGAATTTTTAAATATACAATCTTAAACTACGGTTAACTATTGAATCCAAAATTAAGGGGAATTCTATAATTAATTAAAACATGGAAAGCACAAATATTCTCTGTAAATACTACATATTACAGTTACACTGTAAATACACGAAGGTAACCTCAAATTGGTTTTGAAGAATAATTACACTGACGTGATTCTGATTCTCAATTACGATTATTTCTTGATGCTATTATAACATGTAATTTAACTAACCCCTTAAAAATTTCAATTAATTAGAATATATTTCTTATGAGCAGAAATCCAGAAGGTGCCTCTATACATTTGCCAAACAATGGCAAAGTCGTGCATGCGCAAGCATATGGAAGGGTTAGTTAAGGGGGATTGGTTGGTACATTTTGTCGGATGTCGGTTTTAGGTCTATTTGCACTCAAATTAAAGCTAGTTTAATGTACTATAAAGAAGTTTATGACCTTTACCTTCGTAGTAATAGTAGTTTTCATGATATTTGCTAAAATAAATTGATTTATAGTTGTTCGGACAATAAGTTTGATTTATGAAAAACATCATTTCAGAAACCTTTGGATATACAGATGTCTGCCAGCGCTCAAATTAAAGCTAGTTAAATTTACTACAAAATAGTTAATTTGGTTTATCTTTGTAGGAGTTGTAGTTTGTATGATATTTGACAAAATAAACTCACGAAATGTTAATTTCTAGTTGTTCATATAAAATGTTAGATATATTTGAAAAAAATATATCTCCAGATCCATAAGACGCACATATGTCTGGCAACACTCAAAATAAAGGAAATTTAACTTGCTATAAAGTAGATTATGACACTTATCTTCGTAGGAGTAGTAGTTTTTATGATATTCATAGATGGATATAAATTTGGCAAATGAAAATTTGTCCGAACAACTATAAGTCAATTTATTTTAGCTAATTTCATGGAAAATATTACTCCTACAAACATAAACATCTTAGTTTAAATTTGCTAAAAGATGAGCCCTAACAGAGCTATTAAAAGCAATATTTCGTAAAAAATGTACTGAAAAATCAGCAGTTAGTGAATTCATAGCGAAATCTATATCTCAGGAACCATGAAACGTACAAATTTCTATTAGCACTCGAACTAAAATTTATGACGTTTATTTTCGTAGGAGTAGTAGTTTTCATTATATTAGCTAAAATTAATTGATTTCTAGTTGTTCGGATAAAATTTAATATGCAAAATTCATATTGTCATCTACTGTCATAAACTACTTTATAGCTCATTAAACTATCTTTAACTTGAGTGCTAATAGACATCTGTACGTCAAATGGTTTTTGAGATATAAAATTTTCAAAATAAATTCACTAACTCCGGATCTTTCAGTACGTCCCATACAACATTTTTATGAAATGTTGCTTTTTAAAAAGCTATATCCCGAGAACTATTGGACGTAAATAGCTCTGTTAGGGCTCATATTTTAGCAAATTTACTATTCTTTAAATAATGTTCTCTTAGATTTTCTAGTGTTGTTGGTAGTTTTTAAGATATAGAGCTTCGCCATTTTTTATTCCCCCAGCCTATACTTAGCAGAATCATCAATTTTGACTATTAATTATGCATAGTTTTCATTAAAGTAATAAAAAATTGGGGTGAGATAACTGCCTTTTGTACCCTCCAATTAATTAAAGAATCTCCACAACCTTTAGAGTAACTAATTAACTCTTGTTAGTGGTTGTATATTTTGAAATCCTATCAATTTGGTGTAAAAATATTGTTTCAAACCTTATCAATCAACTTTCCCAGATTATTTTTTATTTAACATAGCACAAATATATTTTTATGAAGACATTACATGTCTAGGTAATTAAATTATATCAGGCACACATAACATCTATTGAAGAATGGTGTAAAAACTGGAGAATCAAAATAAATCCTGACAAATCCCACCAGATCACCTTTACTCTTCGTCGTAAACCTCTGCCCTCCTGTCCTACAGTATCCTTTCTAAATACACCACTAACGCATGTTGAACAGATTCGATACTTAGGACTCCATCTTGACAAGAGACTTACTTGGAATCCACACACAAGACTGAAACGACAAGAAACTGCGCGTAGATTCCGATTGCTACAACACTTACTTGACAAACGCTCTATACTTCCCATTCACTACAAAAAATTAGTATACACTACAATAATCAGACCAATTTGGACATATGGAATTGAGCTCTGGGGCTCCACCAAACCATCAAATTCTTTCCGCATCCAATCGTTACAATCCAAAATACTACGTAAAATCCTTGATGCTCCATATTACGTCACAAATAAACTCATTCACAAAGACCTTAACATCCTATTCGTTGCAGATTTGACCCAAAACAGATATGCGTCTTTTTATTCCAAACTCCTTAACCATCCTAACGCATTAATTCTTAATCTTTCATCCTTAACAATACCTGATAATCCTCCGAGGCGTCTGAAAAGAAGATGGCCACGAGACCTTCTAGTTTAAATTAATGTTTGAAGTACCACCAATGGGTTGTTCCTTCCCAAGATTTTCAAGTGTATATGAAACATACTACATATTTACCTATTGTATTATTTTGTACAGTTGAAAATTACAATAAATAAACAATAAAAAAAAAAATTATATAGTTTCTGATAAAAATTCTGGTACGAAAGTTGAATTTATCGGTTAATTAGTAATATTTATATGAATTTTTATCCTCCCATTGATGATCTTTACGTTTCTAATTCTGGATAGTTTATCTATATTTCGTTCCTATTTATTAAATCGAATGTTATAGCCGTAAAAATTCAAAAGAACAAAACAAGTATGTGCATACCGTTGGTTGCTTCCTTTGTTTACCAAGAATTTGTACAAGTCTTGAATTTGCAGCAAGTGGAAAAGGTGTAGATCTAGCATAAAAGTTAAAATGAATCGATACGCAAGCTCGCGATCGTAAAATCGATTTTCTTTTTATATTCAGGATCTTCGAAAACGTATAAATAAATCTTAAAATGTTCATAAATATAAGATCTTGCGCAAAAATTGAAACTACATATTATCATATTTTGGAGCAATTGTAAAACAGTATGTGATTATTCCAGGAGAGGTGTTGATCGAAGGTTACTCCAAGGTTTTTTATTGTAGGATAGAATCGAATCGGTTGGTTGTTAAGGAAGAGTAGAGGACAGTAAGGGATAGTACAATAGCCGGGAAGAAAAAAAGGCAGTTATTTCACTCCAATTTTTGATTACTTTAATGAAAACTATGCATAATTACTAGTCGAAATTGATGAGTCTGCCAAGTATAGGTAGGGGGAATAAAAAATGCCGGCTGTGTCAAAACCTTAAAAAAGCATTCATTTTTACTCGGGGCTATATATCTTAAAAACTACCAACAACACTAGAAAATCTAAGAGAACATTATTTAAAGAAGAGTAAATTTGCTGAAATATTAGCATTAAAAGAGCTATTTACGTCCAATATTTCTCGAGATATAGCTTTTTAAAAAGCAAAATTTCTTAAAAATCTACTGAAAGATTAGTAGTTAGTTAATTTATTTTAAGAAATCTATATATCAGGAACTATGTGACTTACAGATGTCTATTAGCAATCAAATTATAGCTAGTTTAATATTCTATACATTAGTTTATTACCTTTACCTTCGTAAGAATAGTAATTTTCATGATATTTACTAAAATAAATTGACTTATAGTTGTTCGGACAAATTTTCATTTGCCAAATTTATATCCATCTATGAATATCATAAAAACTATTATATATTATTAACATAGCACAAATATATTTTTATGAAGACATTACATGTCTAGGTAAATAATTATATAGTTTCTATTAAATATATAGTTTCTAATAAAAAGTCTAGTACGAAAGTTGAATAAAAATCATAGTTTTTAAAACTAAAATTAAAAATTAATCCTGTATCTATATCAATTAAGAACACATATGATTGGGATTTTGAATTGACTGGTAATAATATCAACACCATTTCAATTTTTATTTTCTATGTCGTCTAATACCCAATTTGATTGCTTTATTTTTTACAGCATTCTAAATAACCTGAAATTAGTGTTTAGTATATAGTATAAATTAGTATCGACCTTCACAAAAAGAAAAAAGAAAAAAAAGGAGAGGACATATAAATAATTTTTATTATTTTTAAAATAATGATTTTGTCATGTGAATGTTTCCGAAGGCTTATTTTGGTTATTAATATGCATTAATAAAAGTTTTTTATTTTTTAAAAAATAATTCCCTTCAATATCCTAGGCTTAATATTTCAAGATCGTAAACCTACAGACTGCCATACATTGTCCTTTAATAATGCTGCTTTTACCTTTGTAGAACAGATCCGCTACCTTGGACTACATTTGGACAAAGAACTAACTTGGAATCCTCACACAAGACTGAAAAGACAGGAAACTGCACGTTGATTACGACTATTACAGCCCTTACTAGACAAATAGTTTAAACTTCCAATTCATTACAAAAGACTGATCTACAAGACTGTAATAAGGCCTATCTGGAAATTCGGAGTTGAGCTTTGGGGTTTCATTAAACCTTCGAATTCCTCTAGTAATCAATCTTTACAATCCAAAATCCTCAATGCTCCTTACTTTTTCATAAATAAAATCACACAGACCTTAATGCTTCATATGTAACCGATCTAGCCTGAACCAGAATAATAAACTTCCTAACCTTTGAGGCCCTCTAGTTTCTAACCTTGCTTCTTCTTCTATACCTGACAATCCTCAGGCATCTGAAAAGAAGTTGACCTCGAGACCTTCTAGTATAGAAATATGATTAGAGTGCTACCACTGAGTAGTTTCTCAACATGCCTGTATCACTCCACTTTGATCTTACATCAAATTAACTTGATGTGTTTTTAAGTAAATACAGTTATAAATAGCATTAAATAAATAAACTCATTTTATTCGTTGAATTTCTATGTACTTTTTCTGGTTTATTTTTGCGCACTAATGAATCTTTTGTATTCGACTAGGAAAAAAATAAATTAATTGGTATTTGCAATTTATTATTACATTTTTCTTAAATTTATTTAATGATACAACTATATTTAGATTATAATTATGAGAGATAGTTGACCGTGGATGATAAATGAGGAGAAGATGGGTGAGGATGCGGTCAATGAAACACAAATAAGTATGACTAACTTATTTTAATGTGCCGACGTTTCGGCTAGAGTTTCTAGCCTTCTTCAGGGCT
>NW_027115065.1:492321-493035 GCF_000696795.3 Halyomorpha halys
TTATCGGTTTTTGAAAATAAATTGAAAAGTTGATAAATAGTAGGTGAAATTATATTAAAAATTAGGATAAATATTTTGCTTTCATAAATTTGTTTGACTAAATATCCTTCTCTGTGAAAACTGATGTTTCATATGAAACTACCCAATATTATAAAAAGTCATTCTACTTAAAATTCCTCTTTTAAAAAATTTAAACTTTGACGTAACAGTGGATATTCTCTCTTGCGTCATGAGCCAAGTGGCTATCATGTCGGTTGAATAATTATTATTAATCGTCAAGGCGATCTCAAAGAAAAAAAAATCTAGACAGAATAGATCGTTGCGGTCATATTAAGCAAGCCATAGTTGAGTTGAAATAAAGCAATTGCGAAGAATGGTCTGTTGTACTACTTCATCGAATGGAAGTAGATGTCTTGCGAATTATATTGCACTATAGAACAAGAGGTATAGGTGATTTGGAGAACTAACTGTCAGGAAGACAGTGTATTAATTTTTTGACATTTTTTTTTTGTGTTTTAAAAACACTAAAAGTATAGAAAAATCTAAGCTTTTTGGCTGCCATCTTGAATTCTAGTTTTAAATGTGTAGAATCGATTTACAGAAAATTTCATGCTGATAAAGATTATTTTAATAATTGGAGAAGTTTGTCGGGGGGTGCGGTCAGCAAAGAACAACATAAATAAACAAAACCATATTTATATTTGTTGTTCTTTG
>NW_027115065.1:493300-493731 GCF_000696795.3 Halyomorpha halys
ACTCTAGCCGAAACGTCGGCACATTAAAATAAGTTAGTCATACTTATTTGTGTTTCATTGACCGCACCCCCAACCATCTTCTCCTCATATATTTAGATTAAAATACATCCAATAAATTTGATGTAAGATCATAATGATATGATACAAGCATATAGAGAAACTATTCATTGGTACTCTAATAATCTACATTAAAAGGTCTAGAAACATTCATCATGTTTTATGACAGACTGCTGTGCTTCTTCCACACCCACCTTATTCACCAGAATTATTTCCATCTGTTCAGAAATTTAGAAAACTTCCTTAAAGATAAAATTTTTAAAAATGATTCTCAGGTCGAAAACGCATTTTCTGACTTCATTTCTTCACATCCTTTCTAGATACACCACTAACACCTGTTATATGCGTCTTTTTATTCCAAACTCCTTAACCAT
>NW_027115065.1:495407-497687 GCF_000696795.3 Halyomorpha halys
TATTTGTTGTTCTTTGCTGACCGCACCCACCGACAAACTTCTCCAATCATTAATCTACGGTCAACTATCTACACCTTATGATTATTTTAATATATTATATATGTTTTTAGTTTTAAAAAATAACAAAATGGTGGCTAAAAAAGTCAAACAAATATTCCTTCTTTTCTCACTCTATCCTCAATATCTTAAAAGCTATACACCGTCCAATAAAGTTAATAATAACTTTATATATAATCTTTCCTCTTTCTTGAGACTGATTATTATTGTTTAAATAAAATAAATTTTATTCAATTTAGGTCTCAAGACGCTATATAGTTATATTTTTATATCAATATATTTTATTTATTTCTATTTACAACTGTACATATGCTTTAATAATGTGGCTTCTACCCCTGTAGAACAGATTCACTATCTTGGACTACACTTTGACAAACGACTAACCAGGAATCCTAACACAAGACTGAAAAGACAGGAAACTGCACGTCGATTCCGACTATTACAGCACTTACTAGACAAACGGTCCAAACTTCCAATTCATTACAAAAGACTGATCTACATGACTATTATAAGGCCCATCTAGACATATGGAGTTGAGCTTTAGGGCTCCACTAAACCATCAAATTCCTCTCGTATTCAATCCTTACAGTCTAAAATCCTTAATGCTCCTTACTTTGACACAAATCAAAGACCTTAATGTTCCATACCTACTCGTTTCTAGCCTGGCTTCTCCTTCATTATCTAATAATCTTCCTAGGTGTCTGAAAATAAGATGGCCTCGAGATCTTCTCCTCTAGAAATGTTTTTGGAGTTCTATCAATGGGTTGATTCTCCACATGTTTGTATCATGTCATGATATCACTTAGAGTAAATTTATATTTTTATATAGTTGTAAATAGCTACAAATAGATTATTAAGAAAAAAAAATTGACGAATACCACGAAAACTTCAACGAACGAAAATAATAATTTTAAACTGCTTTATGGTACATTAACCTAGCTTTAAGTTTAACGTTGGTAGGCATCTCTACGATTAATAGTCCCTCAGATATTTATCTGGATAAATTCACAAAACCAATATTTTGGAAATGAAGTTTAAAAAAAAAACTCTGGAATTATTTGACTCAATAATGTCTATCAACTCTCAAATTGAAGCGAGGTAAACATATCATAAAGTAGTTTGAAATAATTATTAACGTTTGTTGCAATTTCCATGAAATCTGCATCAAATAAATTCACAATATCTGGATTTATCGGTTTTTGAAAATAAATTGAAAAGTTGATTTAGTTATTTATTTTTTCAGACCAATAGCATTACAGTTTTCAGAATGATTTTTTTTTTTTGGAAATTTTGAAAAATAATTAATATGGCGACCAAAATAGCGGATTTTGGATGTTTAGATTTTGCTTAAGATTTGAGTTTCGCAAGCAAATACCAATGGTGTACTTGTAGATTAACTGTTGATTGATATGAATTTAAAGATGTTATCTGAAATAAAAAGGATGTACACTAGATAGATCTGTACAGGGGAATAGTGGATGATTGTGGAAAATTCGTTAATTTTTGAAACTGTAAATAAATTTTTCAATCATTTTGGGAGGGAAGCGATTGCTTAAAAGGATCTTTTTTATACGGACAGAGTTGGGAGAGAAAAACAGCGATGAATAAGATTTTTAGGTACGCTGAGGATATGATGGTAAAGATGTTGAGAGTGATAATTCAAGAGTCTTCCTGAGTAAGTTGGTTTTCTGTACCAGTCTTTGGGTAATGATTAGGAGGTCAAGAAATGGAAGAGAGTCATTGATTTTAGATAGTATAGTAAATAGTAAGCGAGGATGGTAGATAGTAAGATAGGATATCGGTACTTTTATCAGGATTTAGGACCCAGAGGAGTTCTTCAATATATTTTTTGATAAAGATGATGTCATTAAAGAAAACGATGATTACGGAGCTAAGATCATTGAGAACAATGATAGAAAGGTCAAGGGCTGTAGGATTTCCCAGGGAAACAAAACGTCAGCAGAAATTAATAAGTTTTACCTGTTTTGTATCACTACTGACCACATCCCCTACCATCCTCATATCGAATCAAGTAGCCCAAGACCCCAAGAGCCCAAGAGGAGAAAACAATAAATTATTTCATCCCAATTTTTTATTACTTTAATGAAAATTGAGGAGAAGATGGTTAGGGGTGCGGTCAATGAAACACAAATAAGTATGACTAACTTATTTTAATGTGCCGACGTTTCGGCTAGAGTTTCTAGCCTTCTTCAGGGCTAAAAA
>NW_027115065.1:500282-500571 GCF_000696795.3 Halyomorpha halys
TTAGTGAATTTATTTTGAAAAATCTATATCTCAAAAACCATTTGACGTACAGATGTCTATTAACACTCAAATTAAAGCTAGTTTAATGAGCTATATAGTAGATGATGTTTATCTTCGTAGGAGTAGTAGTTTATATGAAATTCGCTAAAATAAATTCACTTATAGTTGTTCGGACAAATTTTCATTTGCCAAATTTATATTCATATATGAATATCATAAAAACTATTACTCCTACGAAGATAAGTGTCATAAGCTACTTTATAGTAAGTTAAATTTCCTTTATTTTGGG
>NW_027115065.1:501178-501529 GCF_000696795.3 Halyomorpha halys
TACTCCTACGAAGATAAGTGTCATAAGCTACTTTATAGTAAGTTAAATTTCCTTTATTTTGGGTGTTGGCAGACATATTTGCGTCTTATCGGTCTAGAGATATATTTTTTTAAAATTCAAAACGTTTATACGAACAGCTAGAAATTAACATTTTGTGAATTTATTTTGTCAAATATCATGAACTCACAATTGTTTTGCCTAATTTCATAAAAACTACTACTCCTACAAAGATAAACATAATTAACTATTTTATAGTAAATTTAACTAGCTTTAATTTGAGCGTTGGCAGACATCTGTACGTTCAATGGTTTTTGAAATGAAGTTTTTCATAAATCAAACTTATTGTCCGAA
>NW_027115065.1:501969-506781 GCF_000696795.3 Halyomorpha halys
AATAATGTTCTCTTAAATTTTCTAGTGTTGTTGGTAGTTTTTAAGATATAGAGCTCCGAATGAAAAATTAATGTTTTTTTATCGCTTTGAAACAGCCACCATTTTTTATTCCCCTACCTATACTTGGCAGACTCATCAATTTTGACTAGCAATTATACATAGTTTTCATTAAGGTAATCAAAAATGGTTTCTGAAATAAAGTTTTTCATAAATCAAACTTATTGTCCGAACAACTATATCAATAACATATAAACAACAAACATATAAGAACAGTTTTTGTTTACGTTAAATTGTTCCCGAGATAGAGTATTTTTTAAATCAAAATTTTATTAAACAATTACTGAAAACTACTGATTTTAGTGAATTTATTGTTGGAAATCTATGTCTCAAGAACCATTAGATGTAGATATGTCTATTAGCGTTCACATTAAAGCTAGTTTAATGTGCTATAAAGTAGTTTATGACGTTTATCTTCAATGAAGTACTAGTTTTCATATTTGCTAAAATATATTGATTTCTAAATATTCGGACAAAATTTCATTGGTAAAATTCATATTCATATGCACATATAATAAAAACTACTACTTCTATATACTGCTATATTTATAGATAAACTGCTCGATAGTACATTTACCTTGCTTTTCTTTTTTTATTTTATGGCAATCCACGGCGAAGGAGTTATCTATAGGTGACTAATCTATTCTAACCATGGTTGGGGGTCAATTTTTTAATTTTGTGGGACCGTCACATAATGAAAAAAGTCAATGCCCCAAAAACCGGATTCGAACCGGCACCGCCCGCAGATCTCAGAACGAAACACTAGCGCCTAACCTCTGAGCTACGGGCGGCCGTTAACTAGCTTTAATTTGGGTGTTGGCAGATATCTGTATGCCTTATGGTTTCTGAGATATATATTTCTTCATAATTCAAAATGTTTGTCCGAACAACTAGAAATCAACATTTTGTCTTATGAACACTACTACTTCTTCAAAGATAAACGTCATTAAATACTTTTTAGTACATTAAACTATCTTTAATTTGTGCGCTGTTAGTTATTTGCACTTCTTATGGTTTCTGAGATATGTTTTTACCATAATAAACTCACGATTTTTTGTTATGTTAAAAGTTACTATTTAAAAAACTAGATAAAAAAAAGATCAAGGTTATAAACTATTTTATGGTAAATTTAACTAGCCTATATTTGTGTGCTGTGGCAGGCATTCGTACGTCTTATGGTTTCTGAGATAAAGGTTTTCATAAACCAGAATCATTGTCCGAACAACAGTAAATCAATTTATTTTAGCAAATTTCATGTAAAAAATTACTCCTCCGAAAATAAACGTCATACACTACTTTATAGCCCATTAAACTAGCTTTAATTTGAGTGATAATAGACATCTGTACGTCAAATGGTTTTTGAGATATAGATTTTTCAATATAAATTCACTAACTACTGATCTTTCAGTAGGTTCCATACAACATTTTTATGAAATCTTGCTTTTTAATAAGCTATATCTCAAGAAGCTCATATTTTAGCATATTTACTCTTCTTTAAATAATGTTCTCTTAGATTTTCTATTGTTGTAGGTTGTTTTAAACATATAGAGCTCCGAATGAAAAATTAATGCTTTTTAAAGGTTTTGAAACAGCCCCTACCTATACTTGGCAGACTTATCAATTTTGACTAGTAATTATACATTATTTTCATTGAAGTAATCAAAAGATACGGTGATATAACTGACTTTTTTCCACCGGTACATCGTATTATACAGTCTACTATACTCTTCATTATAGTACAAGAGCCGAAAGAAGTTATCTCACCCCAATTTTTGATTGCTTTAATGAAAATTATGTATAATTACTAGTCAAAACTGATGAGTCTGCCAAGTATAGTTAGGGGGAATAAAAAATGGCGGCTGTTTTACAAACCTAAAAAAAGATTAATTTTTCATTCGGAGCACTATATCTTAAAAACTACCGACAACACTAGAAAATCTAAAAGAACATTATTTAAAGAAGAGTAAATTTGCTGAAATATTAGCCCTAAAAGAGCTATTGGCGTCCAATAGTTCTCGAATTATAGCATTTTAGAAAGCAACATTTCATAAAAATGTACTGAAAATTTGCAGTTACACAGTAGTTGTGAAATATCACATACTATGTGACTTAAATATGTCTATTAACAATAAAATTATAGCTATTTTAATGTACTATAAAGTAGTTTATGACCTTTACTTTCGTAGGAGTAGTATTTTTCATGATATTTAAAAATCAAATAAAATAAATTGATTTATTTGTTCTTATATGTTTGTTGTTTATATGTTATTGATATAGTTGCTCGGTCAATAAGTTTGATTTATGAAAACTTCATTTCAGAAATCATTGGACCTACTGATGTCTGCCAGCGCTCAAATTAAAGCTAGTTTAATTTACTATAAAATAGTTAATTATGTTTATCTATGTAGGAGTAGTAGTTTTTATGAAATTTGGCAAAATAATTGTGAGTTCATGATATTTGACAAAATAAATTCACAAAATGTTAATTTCTAGCTGTTCGTATAAAATTTTTGAGTTTTAAAAAAACATATCTCTAGATCCATACATAAGACGCACATATGTCTGCCAGCACCCAAAATAAAGGAAATTTGACTTACTATGAAGTAGTTTAAGACACTTATCTTCGTAGAGGTAATAGTTTTTATGATATTCACATATGAATATAAATTTGGCAAATGAAAATTTGTCCGAACAGCTATAAATGAATTTATTTTAGCGAATTTCATATTAACTATTACTCCTACGAAGATAAACATCATAAACTACTTTATAGCTCATTTAACTAGCTTTAATTTGAGTGGTAATAGACATCTGTACGTCAAATGGTTTTTGAGATATAGATATTTCAAAATAAATTCACTAACTACTGATCTTTCAGTACGTTACATACAACATTTTTATGAAATGTTACTTTTTAAAAAGCTATATCTCGAGAACTATTGAACGTAAATAGCTCTATTAGGGCTCATATTTCAGCAAATTTACTCTTCTTTAAATAATGTTCTTTTAGATTTTTTATTGTTGTAGATTGTTTTAAAGATATAGAGCTACGAATGAAAAATTAATGTTTTTTTAAGGTTTTGAAGCAGCCGCTATTTTTTATTCCCCCTACCTATACTTGGCAGACTCATCAATTTTGACTAGTAATTATACATAGTTTTCAATTAAGTAATCACAAATTGGGGTGAAATAACCCTTGGACTCTTGTACTATTATGTCTACCTTGATTGGCATAAAACCTTATTAGAAATAGTCAGTTAACACTTTTGTCAATGCCTTCCAGTATCGATGTAGAATCAATGAGATAAGGAAAATCGATCTATTATCACGATTCGTCTATAACAGATAGTCAAAGATTTAGCAAATAAAGCAATAATCAAAGCATGTTATGTGTTTTCCATGCAGACATATAATTTTGTTTTAGCCTAAAATAGAGCCAATATTTTCATTTGATTGGTTGTTATCCAGTATGGCTCCCATGTCCCATCATTCCACGTAATGAGCACATGTTTCAGTAATTTCGATTACGCCAACACATCCGCTTTTCATCGAAAACATCAAATTAAACAATAATCATGTCGATTTTCCATCATCATGCAATTTTCGTAGAAAACAAATCCAGATATTTTATCTTTTCCACTTTTGTAGAGATGATTTGCTCATGTAAATGACAGCTCGAACAAACATGATGATGTGGAAGCTTCAATATAGGACTCCAATGGAAGTCTTGGCCACAAAAACAAAAAACATTTGGAAACTTATAATCGATGAGTGAAAAATATGTTTATTGATTATTATTATTATCAGATTTTATTTATTGCTTTCGGTTGTTTAGAATGAACACAAGCTTTTACTGGATGTATAGGTTTACTACTGGCCACAAATCCACACTTTCCTTCCTTTATAATTTTTTTTATCATTAATTTACATTTTTAATATTATTAGTATTAGATATTATTATTATATTATTTAGAGTTTAGATATATTTTTTAAAAATGTGTTATAAGCAAAGTAATTAAAAATGAATGTTAATTAAATTATATTAAAAATGTAAATTAATGATAAAAAAATATTGTTATATGATAAGGTGATAACAGAGTCCTAACCTGTTGAAGGTAGGTTCTGTTTTTAAGTTTTAAATGTAAGTGAAGGAAGGAAGGTAAGCGTTTTGTAAAAAAGTTTTAAATCTAAGATGTACATTTTTTTTAAAAAGTTATATAAGTAAGAAATCTATTTAAAAACAAAATTTTATGAAGTTATTATGATTTTGTTTTAATGATTAATTTATTTTAAAGATGTGACAAGGGCAATTAGCCTGCAATTTTAAGATTTAAAAAAGCAATGACATCAATATTGAAGGTAGGGCCAAAGAAATCAGTGTGTAGTTGAAGGAAATAATGTAATTGTTACATAAAAATAAAAAATAACCTTTTTGTAGGTGGTCCTTGAGAATGACCTGAAGGCCAAAACGTTGGAGAAATTTTAAAGAATAAAAGTTGAGAGGATAAAAGGATCAAAATTGTTTTAAATGGAAAAAAAAAATTGTTAAACCTTTTTTTTTTTTATTTATATATTTATTTATTGATATTTACAACTGTATAAAAAAAATACAACAAGTAAATTTGATCATAATGACATAATGATATGATACAGGATGTAGAGAAACTACCCAGTTGAAATCTAAAAACAGTTTACAATATCAGGTCACGAGACCATCTTCTTTTCAGGCGCCTCGGAGGATTGCCAGGAATGGAA
>NW_027115065.1:507321-512222 GCF_000696795.3 Halyomorpha halys
TTCTATTTTTTATTCCCCCTACCTATACTTGGCAGACTCATAGTAATTATACATATTTTTCATTAAAGTAGTCAAAAATTGGGGTGAAATAACAGAATTTTTTTCAGCGTGCTCTTGTACTAATAAATCTTCTTGATGGAATCGATCCTGGTTTGGACTCCGACAATCATCTGATCTAACATGAGCTCCCCAACAGACTGGTGATATGTTGGGGTCATTCCTTGACCCTCCTCGATATGACTAAATAGCCAACTGATAGCAGAATGGTTTTTATAGTTCCCTAGGTCATAGACCGCTAAACCGTCCTATCTTCGCCATCTATATAGTCTGCCATGAGATAACCTCATTAAGAATAGAAACTGGAATATAGGTTTTTTTTTTTGCCAATATTCCACGCGCCCTCCTTGAATTTGTCCATTACTGACCACAGAGGCATTATGAAGCTACCTATATTTAAATGAAAACAAATTATAGAACAAAACGATTAGTACAAGAGCCGGGAAGAAAAAAAGGTAGTTATCTTAACCCAATTTTTGATTACTTTAATGAAAACTAGGTATAATTACTAGTCAAAATTGATGAGTCTGCCCAGTATAGGTAGGGGGAATAAAAATAGCGGCTGTTCAAAACCTGAAAAAAACATTAATTTTTCATTCGTAGCTCTATATCTTAATAACTACCAACAACACTAGAAAATTTAAGAGAACATTATTTAAAGAAGAGTAAATTTTCTCTGAAATATTAGCCCTAAAAGAGCTATTTACGAGATATAGCTTTTTAAAAAGCAAAATTTCTTAAAAATCTACTGAAACATTAATAGTTAGTTAATTTATTTTTAGAAACCTATATCTCAGTAATTATGTGACGTACAGATGTCTATTAGCACTCAAATTAACTCTAGTTTAATGGAGTACAAAGAAGTTTATGACCATTACCTTCGTAGGAATAGTAGTTTTCATGATATTTGCTAAAATAAATTGATTTATAGTTGTTCGGACAATAAGTTTGATTTATGAAAAACTTCATTTCAAAACCATTGAACCTACAGATGTCTACCAGCACTCAAATTAAAGCTAGTTAAATTTACTACAAAATAGTTAATTATTTTATCTTTATAGGAGAAGTAGTTTTTATGATATTTGACAAAATAAACTAACAATATGTTAATTTCTAGTTGTTCTCATAAAATATTGGATTTTTGAAAAAAATATATCTATATCCATAAGATGTACATATGTCTGCCAACACTCAAAATAAAGGAAATTTAAATTACTATAAATTAGTTTCATGACACTTATCTTCGTGGGGGTAGTAGTTTTTATGATATTCACATATGAATATAAATTTGGCAAATGAAAATTTGTTCAATCAACTATAAATCAATTTATTTTAGCAAATTTCATGTAAACTACTACTCCTACGAAGATAAACATCATAAACTACTTTAAAGCTTATTAAACTAGCTTTAATTTAAGTGCTAATAGACATCTGTACGTTAAATGGTTTTTGAGATATAGACTTCTCAAAATAAATTCACTAAGCACTGATCGTACTGAAACGTCCCATATAACATTTTTATGAAATGTTGCTTTTTAAAAAGCTATATCTTGACAACTATTTAACGTAAATAACTCTATTAGGGCTCATATTTGAGCAAATTTACTCTTCTTTAAATGACGTTCTCTTAGGTTTTCTTGTATTGTTCCTGCTTTTTAAGATATAGAGCTCCGAATGAAAAATGTTTTTTTTATCACTTTGAAAGTTAAATTTCCTATATTTTGAGTGTTGGCAGACTTATTGATCTGGAGATAATTTTTTTCAAAAATCCAACATTTTATACGAACAACTAGAAATTAACATTTTGTGAGTTTATTTTGTCAAATAACATAAAAATTGTTACTCCTACAAAGATAAACATAATTAACTATTTTGTAGTAAATTTAACTAGCTTAAATTTGAGTGCTGGCAGACATTTGTACATCCAATGGTTTTTGAAATGAAGTTTTTCATAAATCAAACTTAATGTCCGAACAACTATAAATCAAAGTATTTTAGCAAATATCATGAAAACTACTATTCCTACGAAGGTAAAGATCATAAACTTCTTTATAGTCCATTAAATTAGCTTTAATTTGAGTGCTAATAGACATCTGTACGTCACATAGTTTCTGAGATATAGATTTCTCAAAATAAATTAACTAACTACTAATCTTTCAGTAGATTTATAAAAAAATTTTGCTTTCTAAAAAGCTATATCTCGAGAAGTATTGGACGTAAATAGCTTTTTTAGGGCTAATATTTCGGCAAATTTACTCTTCTTTCAATAATGTGTTCTTAAATTTTCTAGTGCTAGTTTGTTAGTTTTTAAGATATAGAGCTCCGAATGAAAAATTATTGTTTTTTGAAGGTATTGAAACAGCCGCCATTTTTTATTCCTCCTACTTACACTTGGCAGACTCATTAATTTAGACTAGTAATTATATATAGTTTGCATTAAAGTAATTAAAAATTGGGGTGTTATAACTGCCTTTTTTCAAGCTTTTCCTTCTTTACCTATGGTCTTTACGGGTTGATGAACTTTCATTCAGTTGTTCTTTAACTGTTTGGTATGAATTTTCTTTCACAGTAAGTCTAAGTTCATCATCATCAATTGCTGGTGAGGAAGACCCCCACCTTTCGGTTGGTTATTCAAATCATCAGCCAAAATTGTTTCAAACCACCAGCGAACCATTCGTAACACCACCCTTCCCCGAACGCCGTGGTAATGTTTCTTGCAGCTCGAGCTGCCAAGTGTCCAAGAATCGAGTTTTTCCATATTCAATTTAATGAAATACTAAACAACGTACATTCAATTTGGTTGATAGTAAATACTACCAAATATAGAGGATTAATATAAGCGTAGTTAAGGACAAAAGTCCACGAACCCCATTTTAAATTTCTATGACTTTAGTGCGATATCTCAAAAAATTCTGCCGCCTAGATCAAGCAACGAATAGCTTTATTTAAATATGAACCGAAAGTTCCATTTACAAATTGCTTTTAGACTAAGCAAATTTTTTATCAGCTAAGCCTCAACTCAGCAAATATCACCGTCAGGATTAGATTGTGTTTCTGTCTTGGTGAGATTAATATTTTTGTACTGCGTAATATTATTTAGTTAATGAATATTAAATAAAAATTAATAATGAATTAAATGATTCATGATCGGAGCTCAATTATTCCTATATCGTCCACTAAGTTTTATAAGTCTTTGAATATCTTGTATTTACCTACACAATTCTATATTTTTTTACTACTTATATTTTAAATGTAGAATGGAAATAAAAGTCCTAAAACTTGTACTCCCTTTTTTGTTTATTTTACTTCCAGGATTCTTGCAACTTTTAAAGGTTTTCCTTTTCCTGTGCTCTCTTCTTCTCCCTACACAGTTGTTTTGCTTCTCTCCTCTTTGTCATAAATTCCCGTACACTTTCTCTGGTCTTTTTTTTTCTTACTTAATTTCTCCTTACCTTACTTAATTCCTTCAACAAATTAAGTAAGGTAAGGAAAAATAGGAATAGTAACAATCATGGACTTACCCAGCTGAGGGCAGGAGCAGGGACAGCTCCACACCCCCCTCCTAGGAGTGAAAAACAATTATTAATTTTTTTTTCAAATAAATTATCATAATAACTATTAGAGCACTGCTATAATTTTCTTAAAAAATCGGTTTCATTCTCCTTTCCGTGCTGAAATGTCCCAACCTGATCGACTATGGCTTACCTCTCCTCCCTAGTTTTGATCCGGGGTAACTAAGAAATTCGGCTTAGTTCCAAAACATTTTAGGTTTCTAATTGATTATAAATTAGTGAAGTGGATGTATACCTAGTAAAATATTAAATTAATAGTACATAAATTTGTAAACAAAAAAAATTATTAAAATGCCACATTGTAAATTTCACAATGTAAAATTTTTTATATATATAAGAAAACTGTTGATTGTAAATATTTTTATTTTAGAACTTGATAATGGGCAAAAGAGACCGAAACTTCGGATGGCGTAATGAATAAAGAAGTAATAAAAATGGTATTAATTCCTGAAAAATAAAAATAATAAAGTTTTAACAAAAAGCTCTTTGGAACCTAGGATTACAACTGATTATTTATATTTAAAGAATACAATATAACTAAAGGGCTAAGTTTATCTAAATAAGTAAAATAAATTTATGAAAAAAATATGGGAAAAACTTTTGTTACTATTTAATTGTAAATATGAATTTAATAATTGGAATAAATAAAAATTGAGACCAAAATACAATCTGAATTAAATTAATAACAAGGCAGACCTGAGTGTATGGAAGGTTATAAATAGTTTGTTTATCTAATAGCGGATAGTGTAGTTTTAATCTAAAATTAAAGTTTTCAAAATTAATGTAGTTTTTTAAAAAAATAGGTAAGCTTATTAATAATTAATTGATTTTTCATAGGGTGATTTTGACTTGTATATGATGATCTGGGCAAAATAGCCTGTAAAATATTTTTTAAATTTTGATGTGAGGTGTGAATTTATATTTAAGGTATGGTATATTATTAATAATAATGTTAATTTATAAAATTGATACAAATGAATATATAATAAGCTGTTAAATGTTTAGATTGTCCTTGTGGATGGAGAAATTGGCCGAAACGTTGGACTATTGATATAATAAAGAATGTTGAGACTAAAAAAGGATACCATTTTATTTATTTAATTGATAAATACCTTGGTCCTATCCTATATACAGTTTTCACAGCTGACATTCCAACCCATCCCAACACAATCCTCACCACGTATGCCGATGACACATGTCTATTGTCAGTGAACAATGATTCTTACATTGTATCCCAAACCCTCCAATCCCACATCAACACCCTTGAAGAAT
>NW_027115065.1:513017-513380 GCF_000696795.3 Halyomorpha halys
AAAATTAAAAAAAAAAAAGCCCTTTGGAACCTAAGGATTACACTTGATTATTTATATTTGAAGAATACAATATAACTAAAGGGCTAAGTTTATCTAAATAATATATATTTCTGTAGCTAGGATAATTCGGAATATAAGTTACCAATTGAAAATAAGAAAAATAAAAGGTTATTTGCAGAATATATATCATTTATTAAGATTTATAATATCGTAGTTTTAAGGTATACAGTATTTTTTAGGTTTATACTTCAATTCTTAATACCGTAATGTTGAAATGAGATGTTTAGATTCTAAGATGACCTAAGTCATCTTAAGGTTAAATGTACCCTTCCTGGGACGCACCAGAATTTACTTTTCTATTTA
>NW_027115065.1:514500-514777 GCF_000696795.3 Halyomorpha halys
TGCCATGAAACAACTTTATGCCTCCTCTGCCGGGTCGCATCTCATCAGATTCAGGCAGAGAATTCGACAATGCCATGCCTGAATCTGATGAGATGCGACCCGGAGCTCCGTAGAATTGAAACCACAATCGAAAAGCTACCAACACTGCTTCCGACATGTTGTCCAGCACCTGATGCGCCATTGCTGCGTTATTGAAGAGATCAAATATGGTTATACATTTATATCCTCTCCTAGTGAAAGTGTCAACCTGTAGATCATTGAGCGGTGCATCTGTGGT
>NW_027115065.1:518558-518839 GCF_000696795.3 Halyomorpha halys
TCCTCCCCTCGCCGCTAATTAGTTCTTCTCTACAAGAAATGGTGTTTGAAATGCTCGTGTCCACCAGACAGCTTACTCCCCTGTTCTCTCGGATAATATACAGACTGCCCTCCTCCCCTTTCACGTGATAGTTTGTCAATGTGCGGTCGCCTCTCTGCTTACATCCTCCTCAGATCTCACGAGTCTTCCTTCCTCCTCGTCCTCCGACGATCCGCTCATTCTCTGCCGAAGGCTTTTCCTCTTGTTGGGACTTGTTCCTCTTGTTATTGAACTTGTTGGGC
>NW_027115065.1:520844-527142 GCF_000696795.3 Halyomorpha halys
ATCTTACTAAAAATCGGTACATTTAGCCTTAAGTTTTATGTTTATTTTTTTTTTCATTAAAGTTTGCCGACTGTGAATCACAGACCGGGGACTCTGTGAATACCCGAGACGGATGATTCATTCAGAGAGAAGGTGACGTAAAAAATGTTAACAACTCCATCTAATGTCGTAAATGTGAAATGAAAACCTATTGCCAAGCATTTACGACTTTTGTTATCATTTTATTGTTCTTTTATTGAACCGAAGTTATAACTCTTTTCATTGAGATGTGGAGACATGAGCGTACACAACAGAAAACAGGAGGAGGCGACTCCGCTCTAGAAGTGACAAAAAATTATTAATTTATGAGAAAATAATTTTCTTTTCAATCAAATACTAATTGTAATAGCTAATAACACACTATACATAATAAGCAATTATATTTAATTTTTTAAAGTTTTAGTTTCATTCGCCTTTTCCTTGTTGAAAGGTAACAAGCTGATAGTACAAGAACCCAAGAGGAGAAAAAAGGCAGTTATGTCACTGCAATTTTTGATAACTTTAATGAAAACTATGTATAATTAATAGTCAAAATTGATGACTCTGCCAAGTATAGATAGGGGGTATAAAAAATGGTAGCTGATTAAAAACGTTAAAACAAAAATTCATTCAGAGCTCTATATCTTAAAAAGTAGGTAGAAACAACACAAGTAAACCTAAGAGAACGTCATTTAAAGAAGGGTAAATTTGCTAAAATATGAGCCCTAATAGAGTTATTTACGTTAAATATTTTTCTCGATATAGCTTTTTAAAAAGCAACGTTTTAGAAAAATTTTGTATGGGACGTACCGAAAGATCAGTAGTTAGTGAAATTATTTTGAAAAATTTATATCTCAAAAACCATCTATCTATGTCTATTAGCACTCAAATTAAAGCTAGTTTAATGAGCTATAAAGTAGTTTATGATGTTTATCTTCGTAAAGGTAATAGTATACATGAAATTTGCTAAAATAAATTGATTTATAGTTGATTGAACAAATTTTCATTTGCCAAATTTATATTCATATGTGAATATCATAAAAACTACTACCCCTACGAAGATAAGTGTCATAAACTATTTTATAGAATGTTAAATTTCCTTTATTTTGAGTGTTGGCAGACATATGTGCATCTTATGGATCGAGAGATATAGTTTTTCAAAAATCCAACATTTTATACAAACGACTAGAAATTAACGTTTTGTGAGTTTATTTTGTCAAATATTATTAAAACTACTACTCCTACAAAGATAAACATAAAACTATTTTGTAGTAAATTTAACCAGCTTTAATTTGAGCACTGGCAGACATCTGTACATTCAATGGTTTCTGAAATAAAGTTTTTCATAAATCAAATTTATTGTCCAACAAATATAAATCATTTTATTTTAGCAAATATCATGAAAACTACTATTCCTACGAAGGTAAAGGTCATAAACCTCTTTATAGTCCATTAAACTAGCTTTAATTTAAGAGCTAATAGACATCTGTACGTCACATAATTCCTGAGATATAGGTTTCTAAAAATAAATTAACTAACTATTAATGTTTCAGTAGATTTTGAAGAAATTTTGCTTTTTAAAATGCTATATCTCGAGAACTATTGGACGTGAATAGCTCTTTTCGGGATAATATTTCAGAAAATTTCCTCTTCTTTAAATAATGTTCTCTTAGATTTTGTAGTGTTGTTAGTTTTTAAAGTATAGAGCTCCGAATGCAAAATTAATGTTTTGAAACAGCCGCCATTTTTTATTACCCCTACCTATACTTGGCAGACTCATCAATTTTGACTAGTAATTCTACATAGTTTTCATTAAAGTAATAAAAAATTGGGGTGAAATAACTGCCTTTTTTTCTTCCCGGCTCTTGTACTATAACCTCCTAACAACTCTCAGTGGCAACTAAACAAAGAACAATGGTGGAGATGCTACACGAGCGCTCTCACGAACCCCTTTGTGAGTCCAAAAAACCGACTCTCGACGGATCGGCAACAAGTTTAGGCCAATTCGTACAAGCCACCCATTCACATGCTCGCGCAGGTCTGAGTTCGCCATGGATTGGCCAACATGTAGAGACCTCTTTAAATGGATGGTGGGGAAGAATTTTTCCTTCATGCTTGCTACCCATTGTCTATTCCACTCCTACATCGAGTCTCCCCACAATATCTTCTTCAATAACTTTGGAGTCTCACCTATCCCCTCTCGGAGTCCTTCCGATAGTGCTTCAGCCTCTGCCTCTTCACTTCATATTTAAGGATATCCTCCTTGAGGATGAGGTTTGGTGGCATCGCTCCAGCTAGCACCTTATGCGACCTTCTTCTGTAGGTCTTCCTGACTTTCAGCAGAGCCATTCTGTGTCCGGCTACTGTAAATATACAATTTTAATTAACTTTATCTTTTAGTAATTTTGTATTTTAGTAGGTTAATATTAACGACATAAGTCATTGATATCTGCATTGTCAACGTTTATAATTAAGATAGAGCAGCTTTTATTAGCTCTAATCTGTTTCTCACGGGTTTTCCTAAAATAAAGTGGAATAATTAAATACATATATATTTTGTATGTTTAAAGTACGTATGCTCCAATGATTAAAGCTGTCCTTGGAGTAGGCTCTTTCCCTTTGTAAAAGATATTCTTACATAATGTTAAATTAATGTTAGAAAACAAACCGAACAACTGAAAATGATATACTGGAATTATTACGTGTTCTAATGAATTTTTACTTTTTCTTACACTCTATGAAATATATAGTAAGGGGACTGTTCCGATCGTGAAATATTTTGAATTCCACTTCCCGACGGTAATACCTACAATACCTTCAGTCCAAATTACAAAGTTTCACAAAATATATCTGTGTGTATGTGAACAGCTTAGCTCAAAAAAGTCGTACGAAACTGAAACTTCATATTTAGGACAAATGTATGCCTAGAATATATGTATATATAGTTGACCGTAAAAATAGATGTATAGGATGACCATCTTCCATCTTCGGTTGCGGTCAAAGCAGAAACAAAAATAGTTTACAACTATTTATTTTCCGACGTTTCGCTCCACTTTGTAGGGCTTCATCAGGGCTAAAAAGATACAAAATGATACAATGATAAGAATAAAAATACAAAGATAAGATACAATGATAAGAATAAAAATACAAAGATAAGAATAAAAATAAGTAACAATGGCAAGAGTAAATATGTTTTATATAAAAATACGTAATTATACAGTTAAAAAATATATATAATATAAAATATACACTGCTGCTTTGACTATAGGTAACTGGGAATAGAACTTCATGAACCTTTGTTTGATGTAATCTTCTATTGTCTCTATTTGTAATTCTCGATGCTATGGGATGTTTCTTATGAACCAAGGAGCATTAACTACGATTCTTACGACTTTATTTTGAAAAGATCTTTTTCCTTTTCGTACAGGACGCTACTCCCCAGACTTCACAACCATACATCAGCAGTGTTCTGATAATTGTTTTTAAAATAAGAATAGCTATTTCTGGTTTAATTTGGATTTTCTGTTTAGGATAGGATATAGCATTGCTAACCTTGCGTAGATTTGAGTTAGTTTGATGTTTGGTGGTTCCAGGTAAGGCGGCGATCTAGGAGAATTTACAGATATCATCTTAATGTTTCATTGGCAGGATATCATTTTACATTTTTAACTTTGAGGATCAGTTCTGGTGGGTCTAGTGGGCATCTGGGAGTAAAAACTTTAAAACACTTTATAAGGCGGGCTTTCATTGTACATGAGTTCTGTGGGTTCATGAAGATACCCTTCTAAGAACAGTACATGAACTATTAAACATCGAGAAAAGCGGATGGGGACTTCCATTTACTCCATGTTTTTGAGCTATTACATATGTCAATTTGTAAACCTTCACCCACTAAGCGGAGACTTGAATCCCCATCAGCCCTCCCCTATTGTTTTGGGGCCTATTGCAAGTTTTATGATACACCAGATTTGTTGGTTTCAGTAAAAATTAGTAATTAGTGAATTTATTTTGAGAAATCTATATCTCAGGAACCATTAAACTTACAAACGTCTATTAGCATTCAAATTAAAGCTACTTTAATGTACTATAAATTAATTTATCATTGTAGAAGTAGTAGTTTTCATGATATTTCAATTCTAAAGTAAATGGAATTATTGTGTTAGGGCATTATTCCACATGATAAAATGATATGCAAATATCATAAAAACTGCTAATCCTACGAAGATAAAATTCATAAACCTATAGATTTATAGGACACTAAACCATCTTTAATTTTAATGCTAATAGACATCTCTACGTCTCATGGATTCTGAGATAAAGATTTCCAACAATAAATTCACTATTATTTTCTTCCTCTCAATTTTCATTTTCTTTCCATATTTAAATTTTAAATTAATAATAACTAATATGTTCATACTTCTTTACATTATATAACTTTAATTTTATTTAATTTGCTTAATTAAGTTATTGTACCCACTTTTTCAATTACCTATGTCTACATTTTATTTCCCGCTTCTCTCATCACTTTATTTTATTAATTCTATCTTGTAAAACTATTCATTGTATGTGCAAAATTATTTTGTTTATACTTTCTTTTTTATTTTTTTATTTTTCTATACTTACTGTGGTTGTTATCTTGTTTTTGTTCTTAGCCCTGAAGAAGGCTAGAAACTCTAGCCGAAACGTCGGCACATTAAAATAAGTTAGTCATACTTATTTGTGTTTCATTGACCGCACCCCCAACCATCTCCTCCTCATTTATCATCCACGGTCAACTATCTCTCATAATTAATAAATTCACTAATTACAGGTTTTTCAATAAATATTTCAGGAAACCTCTCGTGAACAATTGTACGTAAACAGTTCTATTAGGAGCAAATTTGAGCAAATCTACTCTACTTTAAATGATGTTATTTATATTATATATTATTTATATAATGTTATTTAAGTTGTTTAGTCTTGTTAGCAGTTTGAAGAAATGGAGCTCATAAGAAAAATTATTTTTTTTAACGTTTTAATACAGTCATCATTTTTTATTCCCCCTACCTATACTTGGCAGACTCATCAATTTTGGCTAGTAATTATACATAGTTTTCATTAAAGTAATAAAAAATTGGGATGCAATAACTGACTTTTTTTCAACCGGGGTCTTGTACTAATATAAGGGTTATTTATGATCATTAGTTTAACATGTTAAATTGAAAAATATTTCCTTCTTTTAGCATGTTAAAACGATATAATATATAACATGATTGAAAGTCTGTTACTGTAAACGGAGAATGACGTCACGCAACAGACCAGCTGAGCTTGTCACCCTTTTATTTTTTTCCAAGTAAAGTTACTTGCTCGTGGTTTGTGTTTTGATTGAGTTAGTATTGTTTTGGATGTTTTTAAAACTAATAAAGCAATGGTTGACAATAATAATAATATAATGACAGTTGACAGCTACAAGTTAGAAAATCAGCAAGACACTCAGTGGCCAAATTTTCACACAAATTCCACTTTTCACTCTATTCAGACATGTTGTAATAAATTACTTTAATTAAAACTTAGAAGTAAACAACAACATGAAGTTTTGGAAGGGAAGGTTATAAAACAAGTTGCTCAGAAAATTCGCTAGGAGCTCTTATGCATTTGACATTTAACATGACTTTAAATAGGGCTTCTCACAATCCTATATTTATAAAATTTAACATGGTAAAGTATTTTACATTTAATACATCATGAATACACCTATAGTACAATCTACAGATACGAAATGAATACAAAATACGAAAATAAAACAAATAAAAGTTCAACAGACCAATTACACAATGAGAGAGAATGGATGAAAACTGTTTTACATCAAGACCAATCCCTTAAAGGAATGATGAGGAATATAGGATTATTTAAGACCATAGAATTTGGACCAGATGTCCGAAACGTTGACAATGATTAAATAAAGAAGAAACAGGAGTAGAATGTTTTTCTTGAAAAAATATAAAATATATATATATAAACAAAAACGAAATGTATGTTACCTGACCTAATACGGTTTTAGGTTAAGCTATATTATTGAAACTACCAACTATACTAAAAACCCTAAAAGAACATTATTTTATTTTTTTTTATTTTTATTTTTTATTTATTTGTTGATATTTACAACTGTATAAAAAAAATACAACCAGTAAATTTGATCATAATGACATATGATATGATACAGGATGTAGAAAAACTACCCAGTAGTAGAACTCTAAAACATTTTACAATATAAGGTCACGAGGCCATCTTCTTTTCAGGC
>NW_027115065.1:527677-533743 GCF_000696795.3 Halyomorpha halys
GATTTATTTTTATCCTCCAATTTCGACACCATTCTTCGAGGATTGAAAAAAAAAAATGCACTTTAAAATCAGAATATTTATTTTGGAAATCTACATCTCAGGAGCCATTAGATGCAAGCATTCGAATTGAAGTTAGTTTATTGTGCTGTAAATTAGTCTATGACGTTTATCTTAGTAGGAACTGTAGTTTTTATGCAAAAATAAATTCATAATATTTTGATTTCTAGTTCTAATTCACAGTCCTTTGTTTGGTAATGTACACCTCAACCCATCAACATTTAGACAAGTGTCAAAAAAGTCAGTTGTTTCACCCTGGTATTTTTATTACTTTAATGAAAACTATGTATAATTACTAGTCAAAACTGATGAGTCTGCCAAGTATAGATAGGGGGGAATAAAAAATAGCGGCTGTTTCAAAACCTTAAAAAAATTAATTTTTGCACCGCTATATCTTAAAAACTAACAACAGCACTAGAAAATCTAAGAGTAAATTATTTAAAGAAGAGTAAATTTGCTGAAATATTAGCCCTAAAAGAGCTATTTAGATCCAATAGTTCTCCAGATATAGCTTTTTAAAAAGCAAAATTTCTTAATGTTAATTTATTTTGAGAAATCTATATCTCAGGAACCAAGTGACGTACAGATGTCTATTAGCACTCAAATTGAAGCTAGTTTAATGGACAATCAAGAAGTTTATGACCTTTACCTTCGTAGCAATAGTAGTTTTCATGATATTTGCTAAAAAAAACTCACAAAATGTTAATTTCTAGTTGTTTGTATAAAATGTTGGGTTTTTGACAAAATATATCTCTAGATCCATAAGACGCACATATGTCTACCAACATTCAAAATAAAGGAAATTTAACTTACTATAAAGTGGCTTATGACACTTATCTTCGTAGGGGTAGTAGTTTTTATGATATTCACATATGAATATAAATTTGGCAAATGAAAATTTGTCTGAACAACTATAAATCAATTTATTTTCGCATATTTTATGTAAACTATTACTCCTACGAAGATAAACATCATAAACTACCTTATAGCTGATTAAACTAGCTTTAATTTGAGTCCTAATAGACACGTCAAATGGTTTTTGAGATATACAATTTTCCAAATAATTTCTCTAACTACTGATCTTTCTGTACGTCCCGTACAACATTTTTATGAAATGTTGCCTTTTTAAAAACTATATCTCGAAAACTATTTAACTTAAATAACTCCATTAGGGCTCATATTTTAACAAATTTACTCTGCTTTAAATGACGTTCTCTTAGGTTTTCTTGTATTGTTTCTACTTTTTAAGATATAGAGCTCTGAATGAATTTTTATTTTAACGTTTTTAATCAGCCACCATTTTTTATTCCCCCTACCTATACTTGGTTACATACTATTAACTACATTATAGAAAGTTAAATTTCTTTTATTTTGAGTGTTGGCAGAGATATGTGCGTCTTATGGATGTAAAGATATATTTTTTCAAAAATCCAACATTTTGTACAAACAACTAGAAATCAAAATATTGTGAGTTTATTTTGTCAAATATCATAAAAAATACTACTCCTACAAAGATAAACATAATTAACAATTTCTAGTAAATTTAACTAGTTTTAATTTGAGTGCTGGCAGACATCTGTACGTTCAATGGTTTTTGAAATGAAGTTTTTCATAAATCAAACTTATTGTCCGAACAACTATAAATCTATTTTAGCAAATATCATGAAAACTACTATTCCTACGAAGGAAAAGGTCATAAACCTCTTTATAGTCCATTAAACTAGCTTTAATTTGAGTGCTAATAGACATCTGTACGTCACATAATTACTGAGATATAGGTTTCTAAAAATAAATTAACTAACTATTAATGTTTCAGTAGATTTTTAAGAAATTTTGCTTTTAAAAACTATAAAAGCTATATCTCGTAAATAGCTCTTTTAGGGCTAATATTTCAGAGAAAATTGACTCTTCTTTAAATAATGTTCTCTTAAATTTTCTAGTGTTGTTGGTTGTTTTTAAGATATAGAGCTCCGAATGAAAAATTAGCTTTTTTGTTCGCTTTGAAACTGCCACCATTTCGTATTCCCCCTACCTTATACTTGGCAGACTCATCAATTTTGTCTATTAATTATTCATTAAAGTAATCGAAAATTGGGGCGAGATAACTGCCTTTTTTCTCCTCGTGGGCTCTTGTACTATTTGATCTGTGTTCAAAAAACCGACTCTCCACGGATCGGCAACGAGCTTAAACCAACTCGTACCAGCCAAGCCATGTCACCCATCCACATGCTTGCGCATGTCTGAGTTCGCCAGTGCTTGGCCAACATGTAGATGGCAAAAAATAAATAAAGTTGTTTATGTTTCGATCTTTTACAGTTTAACATGCTCACAATCCGTTTCAGATAAATTATACATATTTTAAAAATTAAATTAGCTCTCTATGTCCGTGAAGAAGTGAATAACACGTTACCTAATTAACTAGACTAATTAACCTTATTTCTACATTTTGACTAATTCATAATTTTATCGGAAGTTCTAACTTTAGATATGTCTATATATTTAAATAAAACGTTTATAATAAATTGAATGAGATAGATCAATGAAAAAGAGAAATACGAGATGAATGTATGAAAAAACAAGTACAAATTAATTTAATGTGACTTACTTATAAAAAAGAAACAAATATTGTATCTTTGTTAATTACTTTATGTTAGTATTTATACTAGGGGTATTCATGATCTCTAGTTTAATATGTAGTATAGTTTTTGTTTTTTTTAATATTTATTTATAACTATTTACAATTGTACATTATAATACATTTAGTAAATCTGATCTCAGGTAAAGTGAAGTGTTACAGGCGTGTAGAGAAACTACCCATTAGCAGCACTCTAATGACATTTTACATTAGCTGGTCTCGTGGCCATCTTCTTTTCAGAAGCCTCGAAGGATTGTCAGGAATGAAATAGTAAGCAAGGTTAGAAACTAGTGGGTTTGGGTGGTTAGGGAGTTTATAATGGAAGGAGTGATATCTGGTTCGGACTAGATCGGTTACATGTGGAACATTAAGGTCTTTATGTATGATTTTAAAGAGTGTTAAATGGAGAAACATTTCCTTCTTTTAGCATGTTAAAGATATATAACATTTAACGTGGTTGAAAGTCTGTTAGTAGGTCTGCAAAATTAGAATGACTCCATGCCACAGAAGACTATTTTATCATTATTGGTTTTATAGGATCTTATATTCCATTGAAACTATAAAATCTGATGAAAATCATAAAGCGTTAAACCCATAAAAATAAATATGAACCGTTCAACTTGAATCGCTGAATGAATGCATCTAAAAATACGTTTACGAACCAGCTTTGTATAGTTTCTCCACTATTTGTATTAGCTTTGGGACAGTTTGTTGGACGACCTCTACGAAGAACGTAATCGCAGTATACGGCACTACCTTTGGAATACGTCCAATTTTAGATAAGATAAAACTTTTCAATTTTTTGGATTGCCATGTTGCCATCTAACGACAGAGATGGGCCTTTTGAACCTTTTGACAGCTGCCATTTTATATTCCTCCTGAATATAGTTGCAGACTAATCACTTTTGACTATTAACTATAAATAGTTTTTATTAAAGTATTTAAAAATTATGTTAAAATAACTGACCCCCCCCCCTCTCCCGGCTCTTGCACTGATACTAGATAACACGTTAAATACAATATAAAAAAAATACTAATAAACTACTTCATCAACTATCATATAAACATATACTGTAGTTTAATTATATTATTGCAAATTCTTGAGACAAGGTAATTATCTATTAAATAAATCAAAAATTCGTATCTATATCTGTCTCAACACTTTTATTTTTCACCAGTCCAACGTTTCGGCCATTCTAGCCATCTTCAAGGACATCTTCAATACAATTTCTTCCTCACATTAATTTAAAGTTTCTTTTGCAGGCTATTCTGCCCAGGTCATTTTCTTTATTATAAGTTAAAAGCCTATTTATTTAAAATTTAAAATCATTAACATTTAATTTTCCTCTATAAGATTATCAAAAATTAATACACCACCATATAACAAAACTTTAGTTGTTCAAAGTTTTGTTACATGGTGGTGTATTAATTTATTTATTAATGATTTTAAATTTTAAATAAATAGGCTTTTAACTTATAATAAAGAAAATGACCTGGGCAGAATAGCCTGCAAAAGAAACATTAAATTAATGTGAGGAAGAAATTGTATTGAAGATGTCCTTGAAGATGGCTAGAATGGCCGAAACGTTGGACTGGTGAAAAATAAAGTGTTGAGACAGATATGGATACGAATTTTTGATTTATTTAATACATATACTGTAGTCTAATCTAAGATTAAAAGTTTTAAAAATTAATGAAATTTTGAAAAAATAAGGTGATTTTCACTTAATTAATGACCTGGGCAGAATAGCCTGCAAAATATTTTTAAATTTTTGATATAAGCTAAGAATTTATATTTAAGATTGTCCTTGAGGATGGCCGAATTGGCCGAAACGTTGGACTATTGATATAATAAAGAGTGTTGAGACTAAACAAGGATACCATTTGATTTATTTAATTGATGAATACTAGTCTCAAGAAATAGGAAAATTATATAAACACTGATTTTTCGTTATTTTTTTTTTTTTTATGAAATTTTTCTTTTTAAAAAATTTTCCTCTGGAACTATTGTACGTAAATAGCTCTCTATTAGGGCTCACATTTTAGGAAATTTACTCTACTTTAAATGATTTTCACATAAATTTTCTATTGTTGTTGGTAGTTTCAAAGATGAAAAAGCTGCTATTTTTAGTTCTCCCTAACTATAGTTGGTAGACTAATTATTTTTTATTATACATGGTTTTAATTAAAGTATTAAATAATTATTGGAGAAGTTTGTCGGTGGATGCGGTCAGCAAAGAACAACATAAATAAACAAAACCATATTTATTTATTTATGCCGACGTTTCGACCTGAGTTTCAGGTCTTCATCATGGGTTATGGCGTAGAATGTAGGCCTAAAACAGCATCTATCTACGGTTAACTATCTACACTTCATTATTAAATAATTATGTTGAAATAATTTATTTTTTTCACACGGGCTAATACTGCAGAATACGTTAAACACAATATAAAAAAAAATCTGAAATAAAATGTTGCTTTTAATAAAAACTATCTTGAGAATATTGAACGTAAATAGCTCTATTAGGCTCATATTTTAGCAAATTTACATTAATTTAAATGGTGAGAGGATAGTTGGGGGTGCGGTCAGCGAAGACCACAATTAAGGAAAAACTTATTAAAGCCAACGTTTCAGCCAGAATTTCTAACATTCATCAGGGCTAAGAACAAAAGATAAGATAATAACCACAATGAATAAATGAAAATACAGAATGTATAGATAATAGGAAAATCAACCTTTTTTTTCAACACTATTTATGTATCTATATTAGGGGTATTCATTATGTTGTGTTAAATGTAAAATGTTTTACCATGTTAAATGTTATAACTATAGCATTGTGAGCAGCCTTATTTAAAGTCATGATAAAAGTTAAATGCATAAGAGATCCTAGCGGATTTTCCGAGCAACATGTTTTATAACCTTTCCTTCCAAACCTTCATGTTATTGTTTACTTCTAAGTTTTGATTAAAATGAATTACTACGAAATGCCTAAATTGAATGAAAAGTGGAAGTTGTGTGAAATTTTGGTTACTGAGTGCCTGGTTGATTTTCTAGCTTGTGAGTAAGAGAATCAAGAAGTGCTAATTGACAACTGTCATTACACTATTATTATTGTCATCCATTGCTTTATAAGTTATCAAAACATCCAAAACAATACTAACACATTTAAAACACAAACTACGAGCAAGTAACCTAACACGGCAAAAAATAAAACGGTGACGAGCTCAGCTGTTCTGTTGCGTGACGTCATTCTCCGTTTAACAGACTCTCAACCATGTTACATGTTTTTTTTTTTTTTTTTTACTTTATTAAGTTTATTCACAACTGTAAAAGTATTTTTACAACCAGCGAATGAGATGTAGAGAGAGAGAGA
>NW_027115065.1:534383-537682 GCF_000696795.3 Halyomorpha halys
TTCATTTAGAAAAACAGGAGGACATATACCACGACGGAGCGTAAAAGTTATTTGAACTTTTGCGTGTCATCCGTCATGCGTACTCGCTTCGGCGGTACATATACTAAAATTGGAACGATACAGAGAAGATTAGCATGGCCCCTGCGCAAGGATGTTACATGTAATATCGTTTTAAATTGGAAAAGAAATATTTTTCCATTTAACACGCTTTAGCAAGATAAACTAAAGAACGCGAATAACCCTATTGTTAGTTATTTTCTAATCAATCTGTAATTTCATTTAAATGGTGTTCTATTAGTTTAAAAAAAAAAATCTGTTTAAGTAAAAATCGAATGGTTCTTTGTTACTTAAGTAACTTCTCTGAATGTTCTTTACCGATTTACTCGCTACCTGCTCCAATAAGGCCATACCTTGCCATATTTCACGGTCGACTGTAAGCCCTTTATCACCCTCAGTAAAAGTGATAACGCCACTCACTAGAAGCAGGTATAGCTTTCTGGGACCATTTTTCTATTTTATTGAATATTTCAAAGAAAATGCCACGTGGTGAGGCATTTTAACAAATGTTGGATTTTTTTTTTAATACAAGATAAATAAATAATAATTTTATAATTTTTAATGAATCGATTTTTTCCTCGTACATGCTCACAATCCATTTCAGATAAATTATATTCTTTTTAAATTAAATTAGCTCTATTTATCCGTAGTAACTACTACTATTGCTTGTACTAATACTAGATAACACGTTAAATACAATATAAAAATAAAATAAAATAAAAGTTCTACAGACTAATTGAACAGCGAGACAGGTAGATGAATATCTACAAAAAGAGGGAATAAATCACAAATGTTTTAAATTTCTTGCCTTAATTAGGGCTAAGAACAAAAATACAAGATAACAACCATAATGTTTTATTTGTATTTGTTTATTTTATTTACTGTTATTTACAACTGTATAAAATTATATACAAGAAGTAAAATTGCTATTGGATATAAAAGGAGTATTCATGATGTGTTAAATGTAAAATGTTTTGCCATGTTAATTTTGTAAGTATTGGATTCTGAACAGCCCTATTTAAAGTCATGTTAAATACATAAGAGCTCCAAGCGGATTTTTCGAGCAACTGGTTTTTTAACCTTTACTTCATTTTGTTTTTTCCTTCTAAGTTTTGATTAAAGTAATTTATTACTACATGCCTAAAGTGAGTGAGAGTTTGGCTACTGACTGTCTTATTGATCTTCTAACTTGTAAGGAAGAGAGTCAACATGAACTAATTGACAACTGCCATTACATTGTTATTATTGTCATCCATTGCTTTATTAGAATTTAAAAACATCCTAAACAATACTTACACAATCAATACATAAACAACAAGCAAGTAACCTTACACCACTACAAACAAAGCTGATCAGTTGCGTGATGTCATTCTCCATTTAACAGGCTCTCTATCGTGTTATATGTTATATAGATTTAACATGGTAAAAGAAGGAAATATTTCTCCATTTAACATAAGTTTTTTCATTTAACATGTTAAACTAAAGATCATGAATACCTCTAAGATAGCATGATACAAATATGTGGAGAATCTACCCATTGGTATAACTCCAATTACGTTACTAAAGAAGATCTCGGGCCATCTTCTTTTTAGACGCCTAGAGGGATTATCAGGTATTGAAGAAGAAACCAGGTTAGAAACAAGTGGGTTTGGATGGTTAGGAAGTTTACCATGGAATGATTGGTATCTGGTTCTGGCCAAATCAGCAGCATCAACCATAATGTAAAAAAGAAATTACAGATTGATTAGAAAATAACTGACAATGGGGTTATTCGTGATCTTTAGTTGATCTTGCTAAAGCGTGTTAAATGGAAAAAGTTATGTTAAATGGAGAAATATTTCCTTCTTTTACCACTTTAAAACGATATAACATGAAACATGGTTGAGAGTCTGTTAAACGGAGAATGACGTCACGCAACAGATCAGCAAAGACCAGCTGAGCTCGTCACCGTTTTATTTTTTGCCGTGTTAGGTTACTTGCTCGTAGTTTGTGTTTTAATTGTGTTAGTATTGTTTTGGATGTTTTGATAAATTATAAAGCAATGGATGACAACAATTATAATGTAATGACAGTTGTCAATTAGCACTTCTTGATTCTCTTCCTCACAAGCTAGAAGATCAACAAGGCACTCAGTAACCAAAATTTCACACAACTTCCACTTTTCATTCAATTTAGGCATTTCGTAGTAATTCATTTTAATCAAAACTTAGAAGTAAACAATAATGAAGGTTTGGAAGGAAAGGTTATAGAACAAGTTGCTCGAAAAATCCGCTAGGATCTCTTATGCATTTAACATTTAACGTGACTTTAAATAGGGCTGCTCACAATCCTGTAGTTATAACATTTAACATGGTAAAACATTTTACATTTAATACAACATAATGAATACCCCTAATATAGTGTTGAAAAAAAAGTTTGATTTTCCTATTATCTATACATTCTGTATTTTCATTTATTTCTTGTGGTTATTATCTTATCTTTTGTTCTTAGCCCTGATGAATGTTAGAAATTCTGGCTGAAACGTTGGCTTTAATAAGTTTTTACTTAATTAGTCTTCGCTGACCGCACCCACAACCATCCTCTCATTTATATAAAAATCACATACTCAAATATAGCGAAGCATTATCAGGTCAGCGAGTGTAAAATAAAAAATAAAAAATTTTTTTTGTCAAATGATTCCATAATTAAAGTAGAAACATAACCTTCCTTTTTTATGTTACTTTTAATAAAACAGCAAGCATATGGCATTAATTTTATTTGAGTTTTGACAGTACATCTGTATGCCAAATGATTACTCTATATGATGTTGTGTTCGGTTATTTAGTGTTATTAGAAGTTTTAAAGAGATAGAGCTGCGAATGAAAAATTAATTTTTTTTTTTTCGTTTTGAAACAGCTATTATTTTTTATTACTCACAACTGGCGGACTCATCTATTTTGACTTGTAACTATATTTAGTTTTTAATTAGGGTGAAATGACTAACTTTTTATTTCAATGGGCTCTTATACTAATATGGTAATATCTATAGAATACATTGAATAAAAAATAAAAATACTAAAATAAAACAAATAAAAGTTGAAAAGTCAAAGACAAATAGATTGAAAGAAAAATTCTTTCAACATTATTCATGTATCTATATTGTAAGTTATGTTATAATCAAAATGTAATTTCTTTTATGCATTATGGTTGTTTTATTTTGTTCAAAGCCCTCATGAAGCCTTGAAATTCTGGCTTGAAATATA
>NW_027115065.1:538252-563177 GCF_000696795.3 Halyomorpha halys
GATTGTAAAAGGAAACTGTAGGGGGAAAAAAAAATTGTTTATTATATCTTATTATTATATCTGATTATACCATGTATATGTAATTTATATAAGTCCGATTACGGATTGATAAGTATGCTGTGTGAGATAGCAACCTGATGTATTTAGGCAGCATAGATAAATAAACTATTTCTCTCTATCTAAAAAAAAAAAAATGTTTATTAAATTAATAATTTTTTTTCACTTTTGAGGGAGGGGGACAGCTGCCGTTGAGTACGCCCATGTATACATATATATATATAGCTTATACTCAAATAGTGAATTTGTTTTTTTTGTTATACCCATGGTAGAAAAAGGATACCAACCTCAACTAAAATTCTTTGTACCTATTTTCCTTATTTCCTTTTGAATGGAAGGTACGAAAAAAAAAAAAATTAAAAAAATAATTTTTTTTTGTCAGATGTGCCACCATTAAAATGTAGTACTGCCATAACCTTCCTTTTTTTATGTTACTTTTAATAAAACTGCATGCATATGACATTAATTTTTATAATTAGTACTTGGACCACGTAAAATATTAAAAATAGAATTGTTCTTATAAAAAAGAAAATGTTTTATAAAATCTTGTTATTATTTTTAATGTTTCGTTCAGGAATGGATGTTAATTCGGTTTCAAATACACTTGGAAAGTTGGCTCTATTTGAATCTTCCCCCACTCCTGAGGGAAGAGAGGCGAGGATTGGTTCGGGAGTCGTCTTGGTCGATAGCGCGGTTCAGTCAGCTGTCTGAACTTAACGCATGTGCAAGTGAATTTTCACCCGGGCTACCGAGATAGTACTTCAACCTCGGTCATTTATTCTTTGAAGCGTTCATTTAATGAGATCTTAGTTAGCCGAATACGAGGATTCGCCAGACACCGAGAAATGTCGGATACTGGTAATATATGTGAAGAACATTTCTTCGAAGGAGTCGAGAAACTTCTCGAGATTTGGTTTAAAAAACCACCGGCCTCCCAGGGAGATCTTCGTCAAATACCCAGGTAAGTTGTTAATAGATTCTTATTCATATTTAAAAACCTTAACTATATACCAGAATACACCTTAATTAACTATTTACTCAACAAAATAAGTAATTACTTCACACTCAAACCTTTATGACAGAACACTTTAAAACATTTTAATGATAATAATATTTCTTTCTTTATTAGATCCTGTCTTGAAAGCCTTCTGAAAACTGTTCACTGTGAAGTTATAAGTTTCTCCAGCAATGATGAAGTTGATGCCTATGTTTTAAGGTGTGTACTCTTGAGAAAGTAATCGAAAAATTTAACTTTTCTTTTTTTTATTTATATATTATACTTTAATTTTTCTTCCTACTATATCATAGTGTATTTATAGTATGTTATTTCACTTTTACATCACTAGACATCCAAAATTGTAGAGGAATAAAAAAGTTTGGTGTAATGCCAAAGTAAAATACCCTTCGCAAATTTAAAATGTTTATTCTGGATAGAGTTGTTACATTTATTTTAAAATATCAATAAATGTTCGACAACTTTAAATCTCATCAATTTTTTTTTTTTTACTGGAAATCATTTATTTTTTTTGACTTATTTGTATTTAATCTATCTATTTTTAAAATATTTATAAAAATCCTAATACAATATTTTTAAAAAATATAGAATCACATTTAATTCATTATTTAAGTAACTATTCGGCCCTATTTTACCCATTTTCAAACTAATAATTATAAACCATTACTAAAATCTTTAAAATATTCTTATTATAATATTTTTTTACTGGTTATTTCAATGAGATATTATATTTACCAGTTATTTAATCTCGGTTATTCCAATTAGACTGGCTAAAATTAAATTAAAAATTCTTATTTTTTTATTTTTATTTAGTTTCAAATATAACATAATTGGTTTTTTATCAATCATTTGCATGCAAGAATTTTGTTGTTTCATGTGGATAGAATTTGATCAATACTGTTACAGCTTATCTTTGTGTTTATATATATACACAGAGTGATTCATTTGAACATAAACCTTACTGCTGGTTTATTATCCTTCATATAAGGGTTAAAATAATTTACATTATGTATATGTATATATATATTCATATTCTAATGCAATAGCTATGCCACTCCTACAATAAATTATCTTTCTCAGTAATATAATCCTGGATTATGAACTGTTTGCTCAGTCAGCAAATATTCCCTAATAAGAAAATTTGATTTGGTTTACTACAATGATCAAAGATTTTTTAATGATGTTTATTTTTTAAATAGTTTATTCAATATTCAACCTAAAGCAAAATAAATCTTGTTTTGATTTTGTGACTGTACTGTGTATTTTATGATTATTGACAAAGTTTCATTAAATGCTTTATATACATATATTTTTTTTATGCTCACTATTCAACAAAAAATGTTTTGATTAATTATGATTAAATCAAAGAGTGATGTTAACATTTTTTTTATTCATTAGATATATTATCTTTTTTTTAAATTATAAATTAATTAATAAAAATACTTTAAATAGTAAATAAAAATTTCTTGTTATGAGATCTTGTAAATTGGATTTAATATATACATTATCCAATTCTAGTTAACTATTTTTATGTTCTAAATAAAATTTGATTTTTGGTATGTTATGCTTAAAGCTACTTTAACATCAATAATAATTAAACTTTTGCTTATATTTTTAACATTTTAATAAATATTTATTAAAAACTTATTAATATATAGGTACATTTATTTCTTTATTTAATAAACTAAAAACTGTATTCTTGTGATTTTTTGACTTGAGTGTTTTTATTTATTTCATATTTTTTTATCCAAGACTGAATTTTTTTATTTAGTTTATAGGGCATTATCAAATACAAAAATAAATCTCTTTAAATATTCAAAATATATATTTTAGTCATTTAGAAAAATTATCACTGTTACATTATATAAAATTTAAATGTTTATAAATTAATACCCGGATTAATTTTTCTTGATACCATAGCCCATTATCACTGATATATTTAATCTTTTATTGATCCCTGCTTGTATAATTAATTCATTTTATTACTTTATTTGTCAATATTAACCTTATTTCAATGATATAATGTAATGTATATAATTTAGCATATTTCCTGAACAAAATACATTGCTCATGTCTATTGGTAATACAATAACTGACATTGTATTAATAGTTTTTCAAGATTGGAATTTGAGCTTAATTATTTTATAGCAACTTATGATCTTCATTTTTTTTTTTTTTTATTTGTTCCATTTTATAAATTATTGTCATATTAATATTTTACTTCATCAGAAACATTAACAATTATAGTCTACTATTATATATATTACATGATTAATATAACAAATTTAATAGTAATATTTCTGTACTACTATTTGACTGCTTTCATTTGCCCATGATAAGTATCCAACTGCTGTAAACTCGTTCCCTGCAGCAATCCTCGTAGACAAAAATAATACCTTAATGGAATTCCTTATTGCTGATTCCCTTTGGGTATATGCCCAAATCTGTTTATCCTATTGCTAAAGTATATTTTGGCTTAATAATAGAATTAAGTCTCTTTTTTATTTTTTATAAATATATTTTCTTTATTACCCATTTTTTAAACAGAAAATACTGCTGTTATTAACAGACAAAAAAGTCCAAACTACTTAATGTCCAAGATAAATTAATTTATCACACCATGAACACACTTCTCAAATTAAATGATGTAAAGATTTTTTTATTAGAGACAACATTTAATATTAATTATAGTTTGTTATCTTCAGGAAACATATGAAGATATTTTTTTTTATTTTTTATATTTATTATTGTTTTCATATACCTACATCTATTTTTTGTCAAAATAGGTTTACGATAACTAAGGAATCTTTTTTTATTTTTTTTTTTCTCTTTGTAAAACTATTTTTTCAATTTAAAATGGTTATTATATATTATAATTTTGGAAAGCAATTATTTATTTAATGATTGATTTTTTATTACATTTCATTTAGGTACTTATTGTTTAAACTGTTGGTCCCGATTTCTTTTTTAAACTGTTTTTTTTTAGATTGGTCCCTTTTTTAAGTTAGTTTTTAATATAATTTTTTTTTTTTTTAAACTTTTCCTTTTTTTTATAATTGATTTAAATCTAGTCTTATTGTACATATTTTTGATTAGATTAGATATAAGCTTTGGTCACAGTTGAGTTATATTCTTATTAAATCCAGAATTCGATTATTTATTTCATAGTTTAGATATTTTTTAATTACGTTCCATTAAGCTTGTTTTTTTAAAATAATTATTGGTAGTTATTTTTAATGTACATTTATTGACTTATTTCCTGATTGTTTTTTGTGCATTAAAATCTAGTTTAATTTATTTTATTTTTTTTTATATTATATACATAATTGTAATTAGAATTCAGGCTTTGCCCTCAATAAAGTTATATTCTTGGGAAATAATTGTTTAAGAGTTTAACTACTTATGCAATGTTGGAACAATTGAATTAATTCTAGTTTTATTGACGTCCCTCTCTGTCTCAAAACCACTTTTTTTTTTTCAAGGTGTTTGTTCATTTTAATCATTTTCTTGCTATTGTATTTCTCTGAGTAACGAGGTTTATTGATCTGCAGACAGTGCCTTCAAGTGTTTGTATTAATTTAGATTCATTTAGGTCAATCCACTAAATTAGCAAGTGTATAATAATAGAATCTACTCTACATACTTGCTTCAAAATTATCTTTGATTACATAACACTTATCTGTTATATGAATCATGTACATGAATGAATGATTTTTTTTTTGTTATGATGTAACAATTAAATTTTGCTTGATAGCATATAATATCAAGATAACCCTGAACTGCTAAAAGTTTTAATCTTAACTTGGCTAAAAAATCATATAAATCTAATAGAATAATTTTAATTTTTGTTATTTATTTAATTTAAGAGAAAAACTCTTAATGTTTCTTACTTCCTATATTTATATTTTTTGAACGATATTTGAGACAAACTATCTATTATTAAATCTATCTTCATTATTTTATGTCTTACATCTTCCTAATTTCAAGAGATTTATCCAAGTTATTTAAGATATCACTATCAATAGTTCTATATAATTATTGACTCTCTATCTGTTTATCAGCTGCTTACATATTGGATTGTTCAATATGTAACTTAGCAACTTATATACTACTAATAGCTACTTACTTATTGGACAATCCGATATGTTAGTACCTGACAAGTAGTCTAAAATAAAGTAGGACCATTTATAATATATTGAATAACTAGGACAAATCTAGTAATTTATAACTGAAAAACACCTTTAACAATTTCATTTAAAAAATTTAAGTAGTAAACAAAAAAAAAATAGTAAAACTCCAGCACTTAAGTTTCTGGTCTGTAGTTTTCTTAACCAGGTTACGAAGGTAACCTGAAACTCCATATTTCCTATTTCTAATATTAGAAATCGTAAAATTAAATTTAAAAATGATTTGACAGTCGAAATAGTTGACAAAATTCTTCATCGACCACTGTTAAAAATTATTTGGAATAATTTTTTGTTTCGTTATTTCCTGAGTAACTAATTCATTGAAGTCTCTGTCATTTGTCAAATTGTCTATCTTGATTGAATTCATTTTATTGAATTTAGAAAGAAACAGAATAATGCAATACACTTTTGCTAGATAGCAGATTCAATTGGAACTATGGAAGGTTCCTTGTATGGTTACCTACTCAAACATAGATTTGCTCTAAATCTCTATTTAACTGGTCATCATTTGATTTGAAGGTTAACTTCCCTGATGCAAGAGATAATTATTAATTTTACCTGAGATTTAAGAATTGTAGTTTAAACTGTGATGGTGCAACTGGGTTTTCCTTGAAATAAATAATAAAATTATATACCCTTAGTAAAAAAGAGAATATCAAAGTTTACATTTGTAACTTTCGCTTTTTATAATTAATTTTTGAAATATTTTGTCTTTATTATATTTTTTTCATTGTTGCGTACATTAAATATCATCTATTGCAAGTTTCGTTGCTTATAACTGTCGTTTAAATACATCAATGTATTAAAAGTAGTTCTCAATTAAACTCGCACACTATCTGTTATATGATTACAAATAAATTTTAAAATATATAACAGTATAACAAATATTTATTTCGAAAAGTTTTGATGAGTATATATATTAAATAAAATTTTATTTACCACTTTTAAAATTTAAAATATTTCAAAGAAAATAAAAAAACTGTTTTCATTTATTATGCTTTTATTATTATTATTTTATTATATAATATTTGCTATTTAATTTGTTCCTTATTCAGATTTTTGCAATCTTCTAATTTTGTTTTTTGTTTTTTTAGTTACTAGATATATATATAAAGTGTATGTGTATAATATATATTTTATTTAATATAAAAGTTTTGCTAAATATATGAAGCTTTTTGTTTTGCTTTGTTAATCAACCTTCGGCAAAAAGATATTCAATTGCTGTAGTACTTTTTTGTATGTTGTTCGATAATGTGTCTGTATTTATTAAAAATTAAAGTAGTTATTATTATTAAATAAAATTTATAGATAACTTTTTTTCTTGACTGTTAATAATATAAAATTTTGAGATTCAGTCATTAATAAAAACGACTATATTGTGGCAATATTTTGAGACTTTATTGTTCTCATAGCCATCCAATTGTTTTATAACTGAGTGTTCTAAACAACTGCAATAGCTGCTAAAACTAACTCAACAGTTCTACTGCAATCCTTGTATGAGTTAGTTCTAGTAGTTATCACGGTTACATAGAACATTTGGTTATAAAACTTTGGTTATTTTATTATTATCTGAACATCGAGAATTCTAAAAAACACATATCATTAAGAGTGGAGAAAAAAAGTTATCAATATTTACATTAAAGAGTCCATATTATGTATTATTTATGTATCTATAAAATTTATTCTGTTTTAGTGAAAGCAGTATGTTTGTCGCCGAAAGACGATTTATATTAAAAACGTGTGGCACCACAACACCTCTGGAATGTTTGAAACAACTTCTTGATTTAGTTGAAAAATATGCAGGTTTTACTGAAGTTGATGTAAGTACAATCTAGTTTTATAAAAAGTTGGTTTTTACTATCCTCTTATTCTTAAGTGTTCATGTAAAAAAAAAAATTAAGTTAACCTCAAAAAGACACAATATAACCTAACAAGCTTCTTAGTGGACACAGTGATATAAAATTCTCCCTTTTTTTTTTATTTATAATTAAAATTGTTTTAGGGTTGCCCCCACTTCTGCACCTAGCGATTTGAAGATTGTCAAAAGCCCATATTTTTAAGCATCGTCAAGATGTGATAATTGGTTTGTAAATCTAGCATGGGTATTAAAAATTATTTTTGAAATTTGTAAGAAAGGAATACCTGTTAATATTATTTTGTTCATGTTACATTATTGTTATTTTCTTCGATGCAATAATTGAGTAAATCTGTTGCATTGATAAAAACATTAATGCTCATATTAAAAAAAAGATGAATTTATTAGCTTCTTTATTTTAATTTTTAAATTGTGTCAGGTTTATTTTTTAAATTTTAATTATATTTAAAAACCGGGAATGAGTTGGGGGATGAAAATGAGAAGATTTTTGGTATTTTATATTTGAATTTCCTTATTATTTACTACTTCTAAGAACATGTTTTAAAATTTGAGACTTGCTAAAAATTATATATGATCTAAACTACTTTCTATTCACCTAGTAAAGAATTTATATTTTATTCGTTTAATAGGATTATTAATTTTTTTATTTCATTGCATCAGTTTGGATTCACAATAGATTAATACGAAATGAAGATCAAGGAAACATCTCTTATCTTCATAAAATAATCCAATACAGTCAAACTTTGATAACTCAATTGATCTTAACAATTTTTTTTCTTTTTAAAAATGTCAGAACATTGTTAATAGATTGAAGTAGTTTCAATTTAAGTTATTTGTTTATTAACATTATTAAAAATTATAAGTATAATATAAATTTTGGTTAATTAATTAGAATATTTGTGATGGACTTCATAAAATAACCCAGTACAATCAAACATTAATAACTCAATATATATGTATAATATAATATAATAAAAATATATTTATTGCAAGATTGTTGATTGACTGTATGTAGTACATTAAAGAAGATGATCTGGTTGTGGTAAAAAAAACAAAGAGTAATTAAACTATTTGATGTTAGCCAAGATGTAAATATGTTCTGTTTTGCAGAACTTGATATTAAAAAAGATACAAACGTCTAAAATAATGTAAAAACCTAAGAGAACAGATAACATGAAATATTTAAAATATGTGAAAATTTATATAGAAATGAACAAAGAAATGTAAAAATGAGATGTTGAATGAAAAGTATAAATAAACAAGAATTACAAAAGGTATTAGATAATCAATGAAAACAGAAATAAGAGCAAATAATAAATCAGATTAAAAAGATATATAAAAATACAGTACACATTAAAAGATGAAAAATGGGGAATAAGAATAAAATAAGGGGGGGGGAAAGGGAATGAACAAAACAGGACACCCACAAAGCAGATAAGAAGACGAACAGGATAGAGGAGTGGGGATATTGGAGGTTAACTAATACGTTACATTTGAAAGCAAAAAGAAATAGAACAATATTGAATTTTTTTTTTCCTTTTTCTTAGCCTTATTTTATTCTTATTTCTCTTTTCCTGCAATCATCTCTGTTTTTTGTACCTTCTATAATAGTGGTGAACACCAAGTCAATCGCCAGGCCAATTTTGGTCAATTCTGTGTACGCAATTGTAAAAGACAAAACTTACTAGCAATAGTTTAATGCATTCCAGAAATTCCTAGAATTCTTACAGCCTGACACTATTATCTCCACCCATCAAGCACAATACATTTTGAATTTTGTGTTACACTTGTTACCGGATGCAACACGTGAACATAACAATTACGACTCAAGTCATTGAAGAACACAGTCAGTTAGCTCGAATATTTGGTGGTGTCATACGGTAGCTTATTTTCTTTTGTATGAACAATATTATTATGAATCAATATTATTTATCCTCGGTGGCCACGTTGAGTTTCAAATTTTCTACTGGTTAAAATGCAAGTACCTTTTATTTGTTTTAAATTAAATTGTTCTATCTATTTACTTGATTAGTGAGCATTCTCAAAAACAGATCTCTAAACTGCAGTCATTACACTGAGAGAAAAATAAGAGACAATATTACAAATATATTAGGAATAGCAATAATTCAATTTAAATTAAGAATTCAGTATTGTAGACCATAATAAATATATTGTAACTTTGACATACTTGTCACAAATTTCAATATATCTATATTAGATTTGAATATAAGTGTATTACTGTCCTCAATCATATTATGCAGTATTGTTATTATTTCTATCAATGTAATGGAGCTAATTACCGCAGTTCAGGAGTTTTTGAATTTTCCAAGAAAATATTTAAATCAATATTTATTCTATAAATTTTCATATATTTTTTCATTCTAGTATACCCATGTACATGAGTAATAAACCGAAAAAAATCTAACACTTATCACATCAATGAAGAATCGGAAGTCAATTACTTTTTTTTACAATGGTGAATGATGAATGTTTTCTAATATTTACTGGAATGCATCTTATACTGAAACACTGTGTATAAACATAGTATGCATTTCACACCCCTTCTTCCCCCTTAGACTATGCCTATGACAAGTCGATCGCGACACGCTTATAAGATGGAAAGTATATATTATATACAGAAAAGTTGGCAACCTCTGTTCTATTAAGTCCTCTCATCATACTGTTAAAGTTTCTAAAATGCTTTTCTTGCTATATTTTGTTCAATTTACTACATGTGATCATTTGAACATATATAGATATCATTTGAATGTGTATAGATCATGTGATCTAATATTTTAAAGCTTCATTTTTTACTTTCACTTACTTTTATACGAAATATATAAGGGGTATTCATGATGTTGTGTTAAATGTTATATGTTTTACCATGTTAAATGTTATAACTATAGGATTGTGAGCAGCCCTATTTGAAGTCATGTTAAACGTTAAATGCATAAGAGCCCCTAGCGGATTTTCTCAGCAACTTGTTGTATAAGCCTTTATGTTTATAACCTTCCTTCAAGACCCTCATGTTATTGTTTACTTCAGTTTTGATTTAAGTAATTAATTAAAACATGCCTAGAGTGAGTGAAAAGTGGAATTTGTGTGAAAGTTTAGCTTATGAGTGTCTTATTGATCTTCAAACTTGTGAAGAAGAGAATGAAGATGAGCTAATTGACAACTGTATTGAAAGTCACAACAACTAATATGGCGGCAATCTCAACTGGTCTATTGTGTGACGTCATTCTCGATTTAACTGACCAAGTAACAGACTCTCAGCCATGTTAAATGTTATTTCGTTTTACCACGGCAAAAGAAGCCAATTTTTTTCGATTTAACACGAGTTTTTCCATTTAACACGCTTTAACATAGATCATGAATACCCCTATAGTAAGGCGTGGTTAAGTATTGTGATGATGAGAAATTTTGAACTCAAGTTTTAGACAGAACACATGTTTTTAAGTCCCCTAAGAGTTGTGGATCAATATATTTAATAAAATAAACATTAAATTTTTTGTGCCAAATATCTCTTACTTTTTATTTTGGGTATTTGAGTTAGAGAAGTTAGACTGTATATTTGTTCCAGTATAACTGGTGTTGATTATTAATCACTTTTTATTTATTTTATATTTGGGGTTATAATAATTTTTTTTTTAATATTTTTTTATTTCTTATTTTCATAACCTTCAGCACATTCTTCAAATAAGCCTGACAAGCTTTCTATGGCATTTAGGTTAATTTTTTAAAAAAGAAAATAAACTATTAACCCTCTTATTTTAAAAATAATTTTTTTTTTTCAATATATGCAGATCGATTTCTATCAAAGGAAATATTGCACTTATTTATCATCCAATTGATCTATAGGGTGTTTCTGGGCTAAGTATTTTAACTGAAAACATAGATTAAAGATCTAAACTAGAAGAAAAATCTGATTAAAGGTTTGTCCATTTAGAAGATATTCATGATTAAAGATTTTCAGTGTTATAAATTATTTAATTATTTCAACTACTTCATTAATGAAATGTAAACATTAACATTCATTAATAATAACACTAACTTCAATGATCCAAATTTCTCTCAACTTTTTATTTTAAAAAACTTTCAACGTTCAGCTCTTAGGCCATTTTCAAGGAGACAACATAAAAATAGTTTTTACATTATTACTATATCACTTCCTCACATAATACCAATATTTTTGAATATACCTCAATCATTGAATTGTCACAATTTATTTAAATTATCTTTGTTTCGCCGGCTAATTATTAACATAAACTTCTCTCAAACCATAAATATATTAAATCAGTAATCTAATTAACATTCATATTAAAAGTTGTCCAAAGCGTTAAACCTTAAGAATGAAGACTGGCTCGTCATCTTTCTTCCCCAGCAGCAGTGGCCAAACGATGATAGATATGGGTTATTGTCACTCTCTCCAGATCTGACTCCACTAGATGTTTTTGTTTGATACTGAACACAAATTCTTTACGAGGAAGAATTATTGAATCTTGCGAAACAATAACATTTAATGTAAATGTTAATGATTACATTTCATTAATAAAGTAGTGGGAACAAATGTTATTTCATTTATTATAACCTAAGTAATTCATAACATTAAAAATTTTCAGACGTTAATATCTCCTAAACAAAGTGTTAACGGACATACCTTTGTAAGGAATTTTTTTCTTGTTTTTGATCCTTAATTCATATTTTCAATTGAGACACAACCCTGAAACACCCGGTATAATAAGTTCCATGTTTCAATTTTATGAAGCCAGAATTATTTAATAATTTCACCTAATAATCAGAAATTGTATATATATTTTTTTTAATTAAATCAAAATAAAAGAGTTTATCAAAGGCGTAATTTATGTCTTATGTAGAGAGGTTATTACTATGTTTATTTAATATCTGTTCTCAGAAATTTGAAGGTTATGAGGTTTTTGTTATGTCGATTGCTGTGCAACCAAACGGAAGAGCAATCTTTGGCAGTTGCGAGATAGGTATATGAATTAGTAAAACAAAGTGTTTTTAATTAAACAGGCTCTTCGTGGTCTGTTGAAGATTTTTTGCAGATATATTTAAAATGCAGGTTGCATGAGGATTGTTTGATATTTTTTTATTATTTAATACTCTCTATAAACTTTAAAGTAGTGAATAATTAACTGCTAAAGTGATTATTCGAAATTTATGACACCAATGATGAATGAAGGTTCATTTACTACCCTTGATTTTTTTTTTATTAAATCTTCATTTATTTTATACTAGTTGTGACCAGCATTAATTTTGATTATGCAGGTCTGTCTCATACCCATGATAAGAAAAAAAAACTAACTTCCTCTTAGTTTCAGTAAATGATATAAGAAACTAATGAAAAATAATTAGTTATATGAATATTATGAATGTGGGAATTTTTTTCTTGTTTTTCGATCCTTAATTCATATTTTCGATTGGGACAATCAACCCTGAAACACCCGGTATCATTTATAAATTTAGATATATTAATAATCTAGGTTTTTATGTTATAAATTCCCAAAAATACAAAATAACCCAATAAATGAATCAGGACACCAAGAAGGAAACTATTTCAGAGTTTAAATATGTAAAAAAAAATGCCACAGTAGTCTCAAAATAATTTTTATTTCTAAAAATGTACATTATGACCTGGAATCCTAACACAAGACCGAAAAGACAGGAAACTGCGAGTTAATCCCATCTATTACAAAAGACTGATCTATATGACTGTAATAAGGCCTATCTGGACTTACGGAGTTGAACTTTAGGGCTCTACTAAACCTTCGAATTTCTCTTGTATCCAATCCTTACAATCCAAAATCCTCAATGATCCTTACTTTGTCACAAATAAAATCATACATAAAGACCTTAATGTTCCATAGGTAACCTATCTAGCCCAAACCAGATATCATTCCTTCCATTATAAACTCCCTGACCACTCAAATCCACTATTTTCTAACCTTGCTTCCTCTTCCATTGTTGACAATTCTCTGAGGTGGCTGAAAAGAAGATGGCCATGAGACCTGCTAATGTAAAAAAATAGTATGCTACCAATAGCAGTTTCTCTGCATGCCTGTTTCACTCCATTATAAAATTACATCAAATTTACTAAATGTATCATTATGTACAGTTAAAAATTTCAAGAAAGATATAAAACCAAAAAATATATATATTTGAATAAATATAGGGTGATTACCATTCAGGAACAATAGTTATATCCTCTAGTTATTGATTAAAGTTGTTTTGAGTTAAAAGAAAAGACTTATAAAAAAAAATATATGACTGACATTGCTTTGTTTGTTTATTGGCACGACAGACTGTGGAGGTCCAAGGCCTCGCTCAATGTACTTAGGAAATACATCGCACGTTTCTTGACACGGTTTTCATAGAGTGGGTCCGTCACTCCCACGCCTATATTTGTGAGCACTAGCCATTGGCTGACAGGCCTCACAAATGCCCAATGGGAGGTTGTAAGTTAGTATTGTATAGTTATAAGCTTTAAAAAATCTCAGATAGGGCCGGGGACTCGAACTTGCAATCTATGGGTTGGCAGACAGGCGAGTTAGCACACTGCTACCATCATCCCCTGCTTTACTTCTTCCAAATTTTCAGAAATGTGATCTTTAAGGTCTACTGCTTAGGCTTTAATGTCAGTTGGCACTCATTACAAATATGTTTACACTTACTGGGTATTTTCTTCTTTGATCACATTCCCCAACTAACTTTCCCGTCATAAAAAAATTCATGTGTTAAAATAAGGTGTTATAACGAACGTTTATATGACATTTAAAAACCTATCTTTTGAAAAAATTCTCAGTTTTTTAAAACATTCCTTATGCTGCTTGTATTTTCCCTAATGTCTAACAGTTATAAAAAAAAAATACATATTGATTCATGTTTTTTTTTTTCTTTTCATAATTTCAGGATGTGTTTTACTCAAGAAAAAACTTCAAGAAACCTGAACTTCAAAAACTTCCTCACATAAGTTTTGAACAAGAGGTGGCGTATCTTGACAAATTCTTTAAAGGTAAAATTAGATTTATCTTAAAAAATTTATTATCTCTAAAAAAAAAAAAAAATTGAATTTTCATTAATGTTATGCATCATAATAAATCCTTAAACAAAACAGCATTGCCTGCATTTTTCCTCCTTTATTTAATTTTATAACTTACACTTCAATTACAGATGGTGTTGGCTATTGCTTGGGCTCTTCTGACTATGATTGCTGGTTTCTTTACACACTCCAAGGAACAAAAATAATATCTAATAATAACATTGACGAACCGAGTGGTAAAAGAAGAAAATTAGAACCTGATCAAACGTTAGAAGTGCTAATGACCGATTTGGATCCAAAAGTTATGTCGATATTCACAAAAAAAAATTCACCTACTGCAGCAGAAGCTACACAAGTAAGAAAAGTTATTATTTATTTTCTTACGACTTAATTATTATATAATATCCCATTCTAATCACCCTATCCCTCTCTTCATTTTAGAAATATTTTTAATCCAAATTTTTTTAGCCCAGCCTCATTGCACATATTACAGCAAAAATAGGATCACCACTAATAATTTCAGTTTCATAATCATTGTAATTTTTGAGATACAGTGATCAATAAGGCAGTGAGCGAGTGGTATACACTGATTAGAGATAAGCTAAGTTCTTTTCCATGAATAGCTCTTTGGTAGTTCGTTTGAACTAGACAGTTCATTTTTCATTGAGTGATTCTTCGAGGTCCAATAATAATACCTGCGTTGAAGTATAAACATATTTAAACATGTGAGCAAAAGAGAATATATTAAAATATTTTGGCATTGCAATAATTAAGAAATAAGCATAAGATATACTCATCAATACAATAGTGATGGTATAATACTGAATTATTACTCACATCACTCCACATATCAAATCAGACACACAGTGAAAAATTTGATCAATAAAGCAGTTAATTTAACAATGGCCTGGGGTGAACAAGCTAGATTCTCAAGTTAAACTAAAATGGTAAATGAACTAATGAATCCTTGTAGTTCAATAGTTCCAACTTGGTTCTATAGTTCTAACTTTGTTTACAAGCAAGCAAAAGGAACTAAGGAACTGGATACCACAAAAACACCAACTGAACTAAGTAGTTCCTTTTTCTGAATTGTTCATTTGAACTACACATCTCTAGTATACTGTGATCAATAAGTCAGTGAGTGAGTGCTATTTGTTCTTTTATATGTCAAGATAAGATAAAATGGGTTTCCATGAAAATATGCTCATAATATTTACTAAATAAACAAAATTCAAAGAACAAATGTTTACTAATACTGTTCTGATCATAATCATGAGAGATAGTTGACCGTGGATGACTTATACGAGGAGAAGATGGTTGGTGAGTGTGGTCAAACAAATCAACAAATAAGTTGAAGTAACTTATTTAATTGTGCCAACGTTTCTGCTAGAATTTCTGGCCTTCTTCAGGGCTAAGACCAGAACAAGATAACAACCAATGAATACAGCTAATAAAAAAGAAAACATAAACAGAATGACATAAAGTAAATAATTGCACAGAAAGGAATTAATAAAATAAAGTTATGAAAGAAGTGGAAAATGAAATGTATACATAGATAAGAAAAAATAACACAATTAAGAAATAAAAATAAAAATTTGAAATTACATAATGCAAAGGAATATGAGTATATTAGTTTATTAATAATTTAAAAATTAAAATTATGGAAAAAAAATAAAATTGAGAAAAAGAAAATATATGTAACAATTGAAATATGTAACCATAATATGAGGTAAAGAGGCAAAATAGAAGTTGAGTTTAACAAAAGAAATGAATAAAAAAAAAATTAAAACAACAATTATAATATATGGTGAACATGACTAATAACGTGGGTAAGGAAATTTGAGGGGAAAAATGGAAAAGAAGGGGGGGGGTTAAAATGAAGATAATAAAACATTAAACGATACTGTTAGCTTGAAATCAAACCACCAATTGGTTTCTGCACCGTGAATGGCCAGACTCCGAATTAAAAAAATACTATAGAAAGATGACAAAGTGTTGTTTTACTGTTCTGATTCAGTTGATTTTAATTTTGTATTATTGTGAATTTCATTATCAGGAGTTTTCAGTTCTTGAGTTGATTAAAAAATTAATTTTGTTTTATGGTATTGAAAATAATTTTTTATAAATCAGCGAGAGTCCAAATCTTTTGGAACTAAGTATTATTGGACACATCTTCCTTCCTTCAATATATTAAATTGATTTTTTTTTCTTTTTTTTTAGAAATCTGGAATTGATAAGATTTTCCCTTCTATGCTGATAGATGACTACTTATTTGAACCATGTGGTTACTCAATGAATGGAATAAATAAATCTGTAAGTAGCAAACCGTTCGATATAATACTACATGTCATTATATTTATACTATTATTTACTATTCTATATATACTAGATATTATTCTATAGTGTAGTACAGTAAAACTTCATTATAATGCATTAGTAAAAAGAGTTTATCTGGAAAGTTGTTAAAAACAACTAAAATTATTTATTAATTATGAGAGATAGTTGACCGTGGATGACGTACGAGGAGAAGATGGTTGGGAGTGTGGTCAAAGTGAAACACAATTAAGTTGGTATAACCTATTTAATTGTGCCAACATTTTGGCTAGAATTTCTAGCCTTCTTCAGAGCTGTTAGCTTGAAAATCAAACGCCTAATTTGACCGCATCCTCAACCATCTTCCCCTTTTAAAATTATTCATTGCTTATTAGAAAAATAAAAGCATTTAAATCTAGGATCTTGATGATTGTCCTGGTTTTATGTATTTTTAAAAATGTTCATAAGATAATGAAAAAATGAGCTTATTATCTATAACGTATTCAAAACATCTGTTGACTGATTCAGTTTCACTTTATTCTTTATTTTCAAACTTATGGTATTTCATGAATCGTTCATAAATCAATTTCTTTGTTTGTTTTTTTGTAATAAAAGAAGATATTCATAAGATTTTTTCTAGAATGTGAAAGGAAGAAAAGCAAATTAGGAAAAAAAATTATGGCTCTGTATCCATGAAACCAAAGAGCTTTCTGTTCATGGAGATATATCCAAACAACAGAACGTCCTTTAGAATTACATACAGAATCATTACCTGATAGATATCATAGAATCTTGTTACCTATCTGCACTTCCTTTAAAAATTCAAGTTAAACTCTCCTGTATTTACTAAACAAACCATTTAAATTCTAAGAAATATTGGAGAAAAAGATACTTTAGAGTGTTATAAGTATGAAATCTGATAGTTATTACAAATAAAGTTTCATGAAGAAACCGCATACTGTTACCGAAACCGAGGAAAAAAAGCATTATAACAGGCAAAGTTGTATAAAGGAAGTTTTACTGCTTAATTAATTTAAAGTTAATAAGACTCATACTATGATTAACTGTTAAAACTTAAACCGTGATTAAATGTTTTTCAGGGAAACTACATGACTATCCACATTACTCCAGAGCCTGAATTTTCTTATGTCAGTTTTGAAACTAATGTACCTCAAGCTTCTTACAGAGATGTAATACAAAGAGTTCTGAATATATTTCGTCCACGTAAATTTGTTTTGACTCTTTTTGCAAACAAGGTATGATCATAGTTAATTAATTCTTATTAATTTCTTAACTGTTCTGAATATAGTGGTGGTTATTCCATTTATAATTCTCAAGTTTTATAAATTAAAATACAATTACTAATCAAATATCTAAATCTTTATTTGAGATTGAGTAATTGAACAAAAATGGAACCAGTTGAAGGAAGGGAGGTTACTTGTTTCCTAACTTCTGAGGAGCATATATTTTTTGTATTCTAATTTCTCTTTTGGGTGCAAGTATAGTTTTATTAATTTTACTGGACAGAGCTGGGCAAAAATTAGCTATAGTTAAAATTAATAGCTAAAATTGCCATAGATATGACCCTTATTCATGAATGAACCATTCACAAATAAATATCATTGCTATGACAATTTTAGTAATTAATTTCAACTATAGCTAATTTTTGCCTCACTCTGCAGGTGGGGTATAGTTATCATAACAATTATTTTTTCTTTTAGCAATTGATAATTTGTGGGTTTAGACTCTTTTAAAAGATTTACAATGTTAAGATTATTGAATATGTTTAATTAATAAAACTAAATTTGTTTAATTAAAAACCAAGATTCCAAGATTATAATTTTGTTAGTGTGAACCCTGTTTTTACTAAATAATAACCACCACTGTCAGAATATCTTTTAAATAATAATAAGTTTTTACGATCATTGTTTAATATTTTTTTTTTTTTTTTTTTATAAATAGGAATCAGTGGCTGCCGATTTCTCCTTGACTACAAAGAACAACAAATATTATAACTTTGGAGAGCTTCAGTGCCAAGAAGTCGGTTTCTGTCAACTTCGTAATTACGATCTCAGCTTTGCGTTTTACAGCAAGTTCCCTAGCTGAGGGTCAATTGCTGGTTGGTGCTGCAGCGAGCCCACCAGCCTCAAGTCTCGCCAAGTAGTCTCTTACCTCCTTCCTTCTGTGGACCTCTTCATTGCCTGGTGGCAATACAAAATATCTTGAAATATAACATTGTTTCTCTTTGCTCTATGGAATGGTTTATTTGATTGGGTTCATTTATGACGCCTGAGTTCTTTTAATTATCGTTGAACCTTTTCTTTCTTTTTTTTTATTTGAATGTTTTCTCTTTTGTCATTATGGATTCATTTTTGTCACCTCTTCTGGTGAAAATGGATAGGAGAATGTAGAAACATTTAAATGCATCAATCCGATGCTTAGACAATATCGGTATTATGCCATGTTGTTGGTAATATGCAGTTGTCGGTGGCAACCATTTTAAATTTTCTTTAATGTGGTTGAAATATTGAAATTGTTAGACTCGTGGTGATATATGCTGCTAACAATGTCAATATAATGTTTTTACATGGATAATTTTAAAAGACAATTTATTAATTCGATTATGATTATGTCAAGTTCATACTTTGAATTTAATATTTTGCCTTTAGAAAATTCTAAGTTTCATATTTGGTGGAGGATTAAGCAACGGTCTTTTATTGTTTGAACTTTCTTTTACAGCGATTACCCAGTTACATAAAAACATACATTTTATTTCGATATAGTGTAATTATTTTTAATGTAAATATATATTAATTTAATTGTATCATCATTCCATTTACTTTGTTTTTATTAAATTTTGCTTTTAATTTTTTTATCAATGTGCATTTTAATTATATTCATTCCTTTAAAAAAAAAAAAATCTTTGTAGCTTTATTTTATCGGTATGGGAGGCTACAGTGGAGGGTTTGAGACATAGACAATTATTATATCTATATATTATATCTTAGAAGAATCTCTTAAAGCAATATAGAAATAAAATATACTTGTTTTTAGAATTTGTATTGATCTATTTCATTATTCCCTATCCCATCAATCTCCTTATATTAAAAAAAATTAATATTAATTAAACCATAAAACTACTGGTATCTATTTGAATAGTTAAATAACAAAAGATTTGGTCTATTCAATAATGAAAAGAAGCTCAACAGAACTTAAGTGTGTCACTTAATTCTTATTTGTATTGCCTGATAGAGAGACCTTTTGAAAAGTAAGATGTAGGGGGAAAGTTACTACTCATTTATAGAAGAATTCATAAAAAAGACTCTTGCTTCTCTTCATAGCTTTTTTCTTGAGGATTTGTATAAATGAAAAAGAGTTTAGAAGAGAAAATAGTAGGTTAAGTTAAATCGAAATCAGCCATTTTGGCATTGTAGTCTGAAGAATAACTCTCAGCTATTGTACGCAGAATCTCCAATTTTGTATCCAGACATTAGGAGCTGAAATCCTGCAGAACAGAAAAGAAATAATGGTCTTCTTTAAGAATAATATTTACTTCTAATCAGCTCCCACTTTGAAACAAGATGGTGGAAGGTTATATTCTTGTTCCAACAGAAGTTAAAACTAGTGTACTACAGGAGGCCTGGTGAATACACGATTTGGAACAAAAAACCCTCACCTAGCATGCACATGCCAATTTCATAAATCTTTACTTGTGTTGGAAGGAACCTAGAACAATTCCAAAGATCACTTGGGGTTGATCTGTCACAGGTCAAATCTAAAAAAAAAAGTAATCAGCCCAATAGCCTCAGAGAAATTTGTGGTTTGACTAAAGGAACCAATTTTTTGAATCAACAATATGATACCTCTGATATTGCAAAGGGTAAACTTTTTTCACTTGGTTGACTAAAAAGGTTCCTAATTAAGAATTAACACTTTTACTTCAATTTTTTAATTAACTTATTTCAAATGACTTCCATTGTCCAGGTGTGGTAACCTCCTAGGGGATGGCCTATGCCCCTCTCCTGTAAAGGTTTAGCGCCCTCCTAAAATATGTGTTTTATGGTCTACTAGGTCTAAAATACCAAGTTTCATAAAATGGTCTGTATGTATGTCAAGCAGTTCATTCGATTTAATCAGCCTTGGTCACAAGTTGCCGCTAGCTCATTAGTAAAACGAAACCCAAATTACTTATTTATACTAAGTATATGCCTTAGTTAATACAGTAACTTTTCCACCAAAATCGATGAAACAGCACATTATATTATTGCCTTTAAATTATTAATAAGTAATCTATTTTGATAGGCCAGAGAATCCCCCTATCTAAAACCCCCATTTAGCGACGGTCCAGTATCAGTTTTGAAACATATACTTAAATTGGGAAGAGGGGATTGTTAAATCCAACAATATTTAAAAGGTGGCTAAAATTTAAAAGCCTAAGATTGTTGTAAGATTATTAAATCTTACCTTTGAAGCACAAACTTACAGGGAGTATGACGGTCGATCTACGGACATGTCACTGTATCATAAGAGATCATACACAAAACATATTATAAGGCAATATATCACTTTTGAAACATTCAATTAAAACTGGATGAATGAGCTTAAGACAATTAAATCGAGCAATACTTAAAAAGTGGCTAAAATTGAAAAACGGCATGAAAAAAAAAGATTCCTTGAATTTAATTCTTTTTCGAAAATAGAGTTAGGTGGAGGGAGGATCCAGTTAATGATTATTAAACATTTGCTTTTATAACAGAACTAAATAGCAAACAAACAATTCGATATGAGCCATCGTTGGCTATTTGCTATTTGTGATATTTTAGCCACACCATCTTTCTTTTATTAATTATACACGCTCAATCAACGATCTAACAATTTCCTTTTATATTGGAAGAAGATAGTTGACGGACTGAAGTATATTTATACTATAGATTGTAGGAAGATAGCCCGGGTGGCGATCTATAAAGACATCAAAATAGTAAAAGAAAACTATTTATTCAGGCTAACAATAAATAGTGTTATTTTACTATTTTGATACCTTTATTGACCGCCAACATCTCTTATAAACAATACGAGAATCAGAGATTGTGAAAATATAGAAGGGAGAATGACGTAAACATGTGTAATTCAAATAATCTTGGTGTTCAATTTAATTTTTACAAAGAGGTATTAATCTTGAGGAAGATATCTACCGCCTTATAGCTCAAACCTACCATGTATTTCCCGCCATAAATTTTCGTATTCAGTACATGTAACTGCTGATTAGACTGTTATTAATTGAAGTTTTTCGTTTTTATGTGATTTTACGACTACATTTAAAGCAGAAGGGTGTTTATTTTTGTTCATTCATAATGGTTACTAAAGAAGAAATGAAATCGCAACTGTCAGGAGTTGGAATATCATCTACTGATGAGATTTTAGAGATGTGTTGTGAATTTTGCTTGAGAAACAACATTGATGAAGTTGCTTTTGTCGATGCCTGGGTGGCTTTTGCTTTTTCTGAGCTGTCATCTAATTTATCCATTACTCATGAAGGACTTCAGATAATGGAGAGAAAGGAATTTGGTTCTAAATCATTTTCTACTCCAAAACAAATAAGCAGAAATGCAGCTAAGAACTCATTTCATCAAGAAACAACTCCTAAAAGAAAAAATTTATTACAATTTCATGCAAGTAGTCCAAGTGAGGGGATGACTTTTTCCCCTTCCAGTTATTCCCCATCTGTCAATAAAGAAAAAAGGGAATCCAATATTCCATCTGGGCAAGTACTTCTTTCCTGCGGAAAGTCCTCCAATGAATGGAAATCAAATTCATACTGTCCAGATGTAAATCTTTTTTATAAAATTGATAAAAATGTTTGGAAATACATGTATGATGTGCTGTATGATATTTGGAATTTAAATGAAGATTTTTGTGAAGAAATTGCTAACACAATAGTAAGTACTAATGAATTAGCTGATCCCACACAGTTCGAAGTATCTTCTGATGATAATTCATTATTTGTTGGTCGAGTTAGTACTGAAGAAGCCCGTATTAATTCCCAAAAAGTCGAAGTGCAAGGAATTGGACCATCTTGTAAAGGAAAAATTGAAGTTGACATGTCTCAAATCCCAGACTTTTCATTGTTTCCTGGACAAGTTTTAGCTTTTAAGGGATTTAGAGAAGGCAAAAAGATAATCGCTACTCAGTTATTTTTATCAGCTAGTGGTCCTTCACCAGAACCACCAAAAGTTACAAATATTTTACAAATTGTATTTGCTGCAGGTCCATTTGCAGGATCTGATTTGCAAAGTTGTGAAGTGTTCAATTCTATTATTAAATATCTTCAAGAACATAAACCTAATTTTTTTTTTCTGATCGGTCCAATATTAGATATGACCAACCAGCAATTGAATATTTCTGATTTTGCTGAAACATTTGAAAACTATCATCAAAGAGTTTTGAACCAAATAAGCAACAGTCTTGCTGGTTTGCCTACTAAGTTTTTTTTTATCTCTAGCCCGAAAGATATTGTCAATCTACCAGTTTATCCTACGCCACCCATATTCAACTCCACTACTGGTCCTCAAAATGCAATTAGTTTCCTACCTGATCCTTCATTTATAAATATTGATGGTTTATTAATAGGTTTAACATCTGTTGACTCTCTTCTCCATTTAAGCAAGAAAGAAGTATCGAATTGTAAGGGTAATAGACTTGCAAGACTCGCTGGCCATCTCTTAAAACAACAGACATTTTATCCACTTTATCCATCCGATTTAGATATTAGTGTAGACCTCAACCTGTGGTATAAATGTGCCAGAATTCCAACTATTCCACATATATTGATTCTTCCATCTGATTTACATTTCTTTGTCAAGAATGTTGAAAACTGTCTTGTAATTAATCCTGAAAGAATAGTTAAAGGCTGTACAAGAGGTAGTTTTGCACATGTTGAAGTTAATCCACTGTCTGATGGATCTTCTTGGAATGTTGATTCTCACATTAGTGTTAAAATTATTAAAGTATAGCAACTGCATGGCAGAGCTGTTCATCGGTCTTTGGCTTTTGAAAACTATTCCTACAGAATTAGCCCAATAATGTTTGCCAAAGCAGTTCGTGTATAGTTGATTATCTTTGTATGTTAAATATGTTAAAAAAACAGTGCTGAATGTACTATTCAACAATTAAATACCTTTTATCGATGATTACTTGTAATCTTTTTAGGGAAAGCATTAGTTCTGTATTTGGTTGTAAAGTTCATATATAGATATGTAATGGTGTGTGTAAATTTAAATATTGATATAATAAGAAAATTAATTGTATATATTGTATTATAAAAATGGTTTGTAAAATATATATATTTTTGTATAATTAATAATTTTTGCAGATCCTTTAACATTAATTAATCATTAAGACATATTTTTCAGTTCAATAGTTGACATAGATTAGATTACAGTTTTATTCTGGGCGATCAACATCTTGGTTATTAAACCCTTTTTTTTTTATTTATCTTCTTGTCTTTAGCAATTAATAGATGAATATAGACTTTTCTTTTAACGCTGGTCAATATTGGTAATTTATATTTTAGTATACAGTTGTTTCTTTCAGAACTTTAATAATTTTGTCTGTGGATTCCACTGCGTCTTTCAGAACCAATTCTCTTGAACCAAGTATTTTATTATTTTTGAAGGCTTAACAAAATTATGTGCATTCTTCAATTATATGTTTTATGAATAACGGGGACTGACAGGTTTGGCTTTAGGTTGGCCCTCTTTTGTGATTAAGTAGACATGTGTTAATTTGGAATGTCCATTTCCCCTTATGGCACTTGCCCACTTTTGTGTATTTTTAAAAACATTTTTCAGCTTAATAGTTGTTTAACAATTTTTTTTTTCTGTTTTTCTTTAATGCTGGTATTATTTGTCTGAAATTAACTCTATGAAAATTCCTGCCGTTTTCAATTTTAGTTTTAGTTTTTTTTATGAGAACCATATTTAATTTAAAATTCTAAAATTAATTAACTGAAACCATTTATAAAACGATGAGGATTTATAGAATGATTAGAAAATAACTAATATTATGGATACATAAATAGTTTTAACAGATATGAATAGTTTAAGTATTATAAGAAGACAAAGGCAATATGAGAAAGGTAATATTAAAATTAAGTAAGAGGAAACAATAAATAATGAAATAAATGTAAAAATATTACAGTGCTGAGCTCTAGTGGAAAACAAGGAGAGTGACTTCCCATTAAATGACACCACTAGAAATTTCCAGTAAATGTTGGATGTTATTAACCCTCCTGATTTGATAGGATGTAGAGTTGGCTGTTATTAAGACAATTAATTATAGTTCCTCAAAGGTGGAGCTATTTTCCAATTGGTTTTATGATAATTTTATTTATGAAAGGAATATGGTCCGGGTGCGGT
>NW_027115065.1:571252-575020 GCF_000696795.3 Halyomorpha halys
CTATTTACTACCGTTAATTTTTCTTATTATATCTTACTTTTTTACATTTTATACCCCTGTTATTTTACACTTATGTTTTTGTTTTCCTTTTGTAACTATGTGTTTGTATCTTTTTTAGCCCTGAAGAAGCCCTGCAACGTGGGGCGAAACGTTGGCTCATTAAAATAGTATATTTCTACTATTTGAGTTTTTCTTGACCGCACCCGGACCATATTCCTTACATCTTTACACACGGTCAATCAATAATCTTCCAGTAAGTTTATTTATGTATTAATAGTCACAATATTTTTAAATTGCAACATTTTTTTTTCTCCTAACTCCTAAAACGTACAAATTTATTAATAGAGAAAAATATATATATTTTTACGCACATGTTTATCTTTTACTGGAGCTGGGCTCCATTCTAAGGAGTGTCTGAATTTATACAATTTTTCAAATAGTGGTTCACTTCTGAGTTGTGGGAGGTGTTAGGATCCACCTCATTTCATTGTCTGGCACTTAACAAACACTAAAACTAAAACTACATATGTATCTCTGTCACTTGTAGTTTTCATTAGCTACAGTGATGTAGGTCCTGCCAAAGCACTGGAGGAGGCGCTGGAGTCAATGATTGAAAGAATGGATCGGTCAAAGATTGGAGGGAGTCAAAAAACTTGACATGCCTCCGATTTATGAACTCTGGTATTGTGAGTAGATCCAGTAGTTGATGTAGTTCCAGAGGCTTCTTTTTCTTCCACGATGTAGTGCGGACCATCCTCCGCAGTATGCTGTCCTGGAATACTTGAAGGTGGCACTGCGTGCCATCAGAGTAGATCTATAGCTTAAGCTGCAGAGAGAGTGCTGGTGTGATGAGGAAATAGTTCAGTCAGTAAGGCCTCTTACAGTTCTCGTTTTCTGGTTGAGATGGGTGGAAAAATTGAGAAGGGGAAATGATGGTGTCATCCAGCTTGAGCAACTTTAGGAGAGTCGATTGCTTGTGTTGTTGCTGAGCGAATATAATGCAGTCTGTCTTAGGTGGGTTCATGGTGATGCTTAAATTACCCAAGCTTTGAACAATCTCTGCAAGCATCTTTTCCCTTTCCCCTTTTTTAAACTAAAGGCAACAACCGCCCAAGTGCTATCTCGCCCACAGCAGACTTCTCTCCAATTCTTAAAATTCCTTTGAACAGTATAATAATTGTATATATTGTATTTGTCAATAAATAAAATTATTGGAGTGTAAGCAAAAAAAGAAACGTTAAGGCAAGAACAGATGTGAACAAAGGGACCAATGCGGACCATATCCTGTCCCATTTTATAGTCTTAATATAATCTGCTTACAAATGTAAATAAATACAATTTATTTAAAATAATGGGGAAACAAAATTTCTTATCAGTTTTTTAAAGCTCTAGATAAAAAACTCAATTTTATTATTCATTTAACCTGTATAACATTGTATCCTTTTACTCACATGAATGTATACAAAAAAATTATTACCAGTCAAATTTTGACCAATTTAAAAAGTTATTGTTATTCTGGAATTTAGGGGAACTGGTTTCACTCTTAAGAGCCATTCGAACACTTAAGCACAAGAACATATATACTCTTACCATTATTTTAGGTATGTTCTATTTTTTTTTTTTTTTATTTATTTATTTCCTACAGTAACCTTATGAAAGAGCACATGCCCTTGTAAAAACATAATAGTTTTCATAAAATTTCATAGCATATTTAGACATACATCAATTGCAGAAAGAATTAATGATATATAAACTAATTAATTAATTACATAAATAAATTTTATCAGCCCCGGGCCCTAAAAACAAATTTTTCCAGGACCTTAAAATTTATTCTCCCAGGCCCCAAAAACAAATCCACCTAGGCCATGAAAATTATATTCATCCATGACTCAAAAATAAATCTATCCTGGGCCTCAAATGGTCTAGGTATGCCTATGTTTTGAAATTCAAAATATCTGAGAAAAAATAATAACTGTTAGAAATAGAAAAAGTGTGTAAGGATTAACTAAAAAAATTAGTTGAAGGATTAGTGGGACACTACTTATGACTTAAAGACATTTTACCCGATCCCCGCCAATTGCTCTCTAAGCTGAAAAATACCCGAAAATCGAGTAAATATTCCCACACAGACATTTCTTGTCACCTCTTAATTGGAGCCTGAACTCAACACATACCGTGTATGTGAAAACAGCTCTATTAACAGACGCAGCTTTTATAAATAAAAAAATGTTTCCTCTAAAAATATTTCCTAAAGTCCGATCTCCATAAAGATCATTTAGAAATTTTTATAGAAACTTTACCAAATTTCAAGAAAAATGTTTTGTAGAAATTTTATTGTACTTCAGAAAATATTCAAGAAGTACGTCATATATCGATACTAAATACTATCGATATACATAAAAATCGGACAGAATTGCAAATGAACCTTCCCATCGCGAACCTTCCTTACATTGTTGACAGGTGGGATTTGAAGGGTGGTGGGAATGACTTGGATTTTTTAATATCTTCAATGTTTTGAATTTAAAGAAGAATATACTCATTTTAAACAAATATTTGACCGGCCCGATTCACAAGCAACATGAGTACATCAAAAAACGTAAGAATCTTTCTATAGCATAACTTTTCTTTATTTTAATAACTAACTTTTTGATTTATGCATTTTTTATTTTAGGTCAGCCAGGAGGATAAGGAAGGAAATAATGAAAATCATACTTCTCTTTTTGTTCAGGCTCTTTTACTCCTTGTTTTTATTCTGCGAATAATTGTTGATTGGTTTGTAGACTTCATATTTAGCATGATATACAAGGAGGAAGATAATTTAAAACTACCAGGAGTTAAGAACCCTTTGCTTTTGAAAAATGCTACACTATTGGCACAAGAAATCAGAGAAAAAAAAGTAATAATTACATATTACTGCATATCAACTTGTTTATGTTTGTTATGAATTCTCATTTGTTTTCAATTTACCTTAATTAACAATGCAATAATTATTATAGTATATTTAAATGAAAAGCTTTCTTATGTCCATATTCATTATCAGCTAATCAAGTCAGTTTGAATTGGATTAAAATAAAAAATGGTTCATGTTTTCCTGCATTCCAATGAATCATTGGATTCAAATTTAATGGTAATGTATTTATTCAGTTCAGTTTTGAACTATTTGGCTTTTCCTTTGTTAAAAATACTTTTAAAATAATTATTTTTGATTTTATAATGGTTAATTCTGTCTGATAAGGAATTTTATCTATAAAAAATTTATTTAGTAAACTAATTGTAAAAATGCTGAATTAATATTGTCAGTTGTCTTATCTAATATTTATATTTCCTGATGTATGGGTCATTCTCCAAGTTAGATGTTATTTTGTATTAGAAAATATTCCAAAAATAATGTCAAATTTTTCAATTATTTTCATTTGTATTTTCTTCAAGCAATTATTTTAACACTTAATATCAAAGTTTTTGTGATATTCATTATTAAAACAAAGTTTTATTGTAGGAAGTAACAAATACGACCAAGGTGTGATAAAATTAAGCACCTCAATACTTGATTTTAATGAAAACATTTATTTAGCTGTAGTCAGTCTTAATATTATCATAAACGATTTTCAACTAAAAATGTATTATCAAACTCATTACAAAAAACTTTTAATTATTTTTTATATGTATATATAGTTGACCGTAAAAATTTAAATATAAGAAGATGGTCAGGGTTGCGGTCAAAAAAAGAACAAATAGTTATAACTATTTTAATGTCCGACGTTTCGCCCC
>NW_027115065.1:575275-576969 GCF_000696795.3 Halyomorpha halys
TACGTAAAATAATATAATAAAAAATAAATAATATAATTTATTTTCATTTTTATTGCTATCAGGTAATTAAATCAAACACTATCAGAGTTTTCAATTTAAAATTATATTGTAAAACTTGTTAAAAAAGCACTTTAAATTCTACATTTTTATTGCCATCAGGTAAATATTTCACATTTAACTGAAGTGACAAACGAATAAAGTGTGATAAAACAAACAAAATAGAGCACCTTAATAATATATTAATTTTAATGAAGATATATTTTTTGTAGCTGTCATAATGTTTTTATCATAAACAATTTTCAACTTAAAAACATATTATAAAACTCGTTCTGCTTAAAAATACTTGAAATATTCCTACTTTTATATATCATCACGTCTGTTTTAACAATATAACCCATAAAAAAATCTACTTTTATTTTATTTTATTTTAGTGATATTGTCAAACCTTAACTGTGCAATATAAAAATATAAGTTTTATCAGTATTGATTTTGTTGTGACTAGAGAGTCTCAACAAAATCAATCATCATTCATCTTCATATATTTTCATAGACACATATGAAAATATAAATAATAAGATAAGTAAATGAAGAGAAAATGATTAGGGGTTTGATCAGTGAGGATCACAAATAAGTTAAAATTTATTTATTAGTGCCAATATTTTGGCCAGAATGTCAGACCTTCATCTAAGCTACAATGAAAAGATACTATGAAGGTAGAGTTAATGTAATGGTAAAAGAATAATATAAAAAATATAACATAAAAATGTAAAGTTGGTAGTATATAAATAATTTAAAAAAATTAAGTACAATAATGAGAAAAAAAAATAAGACTAAAAATAAAAATATATATATATATATGTAAATATTTTGATGTATCTTTTCACTTTATTAGTTTAGTTAACAAGTTTTTTTTATTTATCTATCTTATTTATCCTCCTTATTTTTTTATTGTTTATATGCTACCACCATTATATTTTTTATATCACTCTTATTTCCCTACATTAACTCTACCTGTTTTGTATCTTTATATTGAACCCTGACAAAACCCTACAGCGTTGGTCAAAACATCAACAGAAAACATAACTAATAAATAGTTATTACTCTTTTCTCTTTCTTCTTGATCGCAGCCCTTACCATATCCTTCATATCTGATATTTATCTGTTAAAATTTTATTTTTCTAGTTCATAAACATACAATTTTCTATTTAATTAAACGTTTTATCTAAAGGTTTCTTCTGAAGAAGTAGTTTCTGCACATGTTAATCGTATCAAGGAAATTAACAAACTTTTAAATGCTGTTGTGGACGAGAGATTTAATGATGCCATCGAAGATGCCAAAGTGGTAGATAAGTTCCTTGCTGAAACAGATTTGACCCCTGAGGAAATAAATATTAAAAAACCCTTTCTTGGGGTTCCATTTACTTCAAAAGAAAGCACTAAAGCAAAAGGTAATTTTTTTAATTTATCATTTTTTTAAAATATATTGTAATGATTTTAAAAATATTAAAAATAAAATAAAAAGAATCTGAATAGTTTTTTAAACTTTTTTCAAATATGAAAGATTACTTGGGTTCTAATTATGAACACTAATATCAAATGGATAATAGAATTATATTTAAACTTTTATAATATAAAAAGACTCTTAATTTTATTATATAAAAAGAGAGAGAGAGACTCTTAATCTCAGGGCGTGT
>NW_027115065.1:577207-580774 GCF_000696795.3 Halyomorpha halys
TGATATTTGAAACTGCTCACATGGACTTGACTGAAGAATACGTACCGCCATCTTGGCTTTGTTTGGAATACAACGTATTTCTTTTAGACAAAGAAAACTGGTTAGCTTGCTTTATAATTTAAAATAACAAATAACAATATTAAAATTATACATAAAATAAAACATATCAAAAACCCTTAAAAAACAAAAATATATTATTTACTCAAAAAGAGCATATTACAATATATTGTAGTGATATTTGCATTTATGGGGAAATAAGATTGATACTGGTTGATTATAATGTCTAATGATGGTAAGTGTTGTTTTTAGTGGATAAAAATGATGTGTATGAATCGGACTTGGAGGGATTTCAGCGGAGCTAAGCTATAGACTGTTCTTAAGTCATCGGAAGACATTTTTTTTCCAGTTCTTTTTTTCAACAGTATAAACCTGAAAAGTCCATTGAAAGTCATATTAAGAAATTGTTTGAATTGAATTAGAGTACTTTCCGAAATAATTAGTTTTGGCTTTTAAATGAGAAAAACAAAGAATGAAGTCAGTCCAAAAGACAAGGCATAGGGCTGGAAAGTCGAAATAAGTATAAATCACTTTTTATTTTAGCATAGGGTTGTAAATGATCCCTAAATTTGAATTTTTACATGTCTGGATTAATTTATTTGTTAAAGAAATTGTTTTATTGTAAAAGCAGTATGATCTTCAAATATTTCCTGGAACAATAAAAAAAAAAAAGTTAATAGTTTTTGAATTTGAAAAAGTCTAAAATGTAAATTTTTATCTTGTTCATTCATGTTGAAATTTCTTGGTTAATAGAAATAAATAATTTTTGTTGTGTTATTTTTTCTTTCTGAATAAAAAAAATTGTAGTTAAATGTTATTTATTTTTTTTTCACAAACCGGCCAGCAAGGACCACACGAAGATCATTTTTGATTCATCCTCACACCTTCCGCCTTCTTTCTACTCCTATACCCTTTCATTCTGTTGGTCTGTTCCTCCCGCTCTTTCTCAGTCCTTTTTCTCCTTCTTTCCCACAAGAGCCTCAAACTCTTTTAGTTTATTCCCAAAATGCTCTCTATACAAGCAATCTTCATCCGTTATTTTCAGTCTACCCTTGTTCCTCTTTCACATGTTTTACATATCCCCCTATACTTTTATAGCTGCAGACTTAGTTGAAAATTTTCTTATTGAGTCTCTCATTTTTCATTTTGACCACCTGCCCATTAAATCTCAGTCACCTTATTTATTTATTATGTGCCAACATTTCGCCCTACGGAGCATGGCTTCATCAGCGCCTACAGAATGGAGGAATGGTAGAGAATTCTTTAGCTGTTTTCATCCTGTAAGCTCTGATAGAGGGAGCCCTGTAAGGCGTGGCACAATGTTGACTTATAATAAATTTATTTTTTTTTTTTTTTTTAATTTATAGTTTATTTTCTATTTGAGTTATTCTTGCCACACCGAGACCATCTTCCTTTTATGGCTTCCTCTAGAGTATCTTAAACTTTGTTTATTTGAAGTGACTAACCATCCCTCATTGTTTGCAGAAATAAAAAATAGAATATACTGTAATAATTTAGTATTATTTAAAAATTAAAATAAAAAGAATTTTAATCGTTTTTTAAAACTTTTTTTCAAACAAAAGATAATTTGGGTTCAAATTAAGAACTTTAATATTAAATATATAATCGAATTTTATTTAAATTTTATAATATAAAAGAGACTCTTAATCTCTGGGCGGGTTGCTAGGCAATCAGAAAACAGAGACTTACAATAATTACACTTAATTAAATTAATATCTCTTTTACAAATGAATTTAAATTTAGTTATAACAAAACTAACCCAGTTCACAATCTTCTTTTGATGATTCTTGGTATCTTCTTTTTTCTAATGTTATGTCCTATCGTCCAAATTGGCTTCCTTAGTTGTCTTCAAGATGTCCACCCTTGCTGGCCAGAAGTTGATGAGGACCTCCTCATCCTGAACACATCATTTTTCCTCCGCGCCCAAACAACGAATGAATCTAAAAACCAAAACCTGCCTCGATGTTCCATGTAAACATCGATTGTCGCACAAACAGTTAGGGATTTTTGCAAATGATTTACTTTCTGAATATTATTCTTTAACGCTATTTCTTGACTTCTATTTTTTCTTAAATTTACTGTATTTTCAATTATGATGGGAAGAGTTAAAACAGTTTGTATGATATTTGAATCTGCTCAACATGGCCTTGATTCAACGGACTTGTTGACTGAAGAATATGTACCGCCATCTTGGTTTTGTTTTGAATCACGAATTTATTATGGACAATGAAAATTGGTTAGCTTGCTTTTTGGATAAACAAAACAAATGAACAATATTAAAATGATACATAAAATAAAACATATTAAAAACCCTTTATACATCAAAATATACTATTTATTAAAAAAGAGCATATTACAATACGCTATAAAGAATTTGATTGATAACTATGGGAGAAATATTTTTCAAATTGAAAAAAAAAATTGTGGAAATCCGTATAGTATTATAACATAACTAAGTATTATAAAAAAGGAGAATAGTGTTTAAAAAAATTTATGAAAGACATGATGGCCGAGATATTAGCATATAAAACCTTTGATTTGCCGCTGTTTTGAAACCAATTAACGCATAGTAATGACAAGTTCTTAGGATATTGATTGTGTTTTGGTACCTAAAATCAAAAGTCTATTTTTTCCCTAATTGCTTCCTTGATTAGCATTTGTTCTATTGTTTAGTATATTTCATGCAGTGGAACTTTGATTTAGCAAATATCATTGAGGTTCTTATGACTAAAAACTCATAGTAGTGAGGTTCAGAAACTTATTTATTGAACTCTAAATATGAGAAATAATAAAAATATTTACATATTCATTATCATTATTTTAGAAAAATAGAAAAGTAAGGTCAATCATTTATATTTAATTTAATGTTTAATTTTTATAAAAAAAAAATTATATAATCTGGATGTCTTTTGTTACTATGGTTGCATAACAGCATTGTATTTATTGGATTGCTATGGAAACATTACATAATTTACATATCTAACAACTAGTTTTATTAATTAAATATTAGCACATAATTAAATTGAAAATTAACTGTTAAAAATTATTGTCAGAAAATGTTTGGAATATTTTATTATAGAAGAAAGCATTAGTTATTTATATAAAATAAGTAATTTTTTACATAACCAATAACAATTTAAAATTTAGTATATAATTATAAACATAAATTTAAATATTAAATTACTTTAAATAAAATTTCATAAAATACTTGTTGGAACTTAATTGAAGTTTACTGTTGTTTTAGATGTTTTCTTTCAATAATTATATTCCACATCATAACTTCAGATGAAATATCTCTGAATTCTTCAATTTGAGTTATTATATTTATTGGATCACGATCGCTTATTAAATTTTAATTAACCACTTCATTGTTAACTTAAACCGGCAATGTTATATTATATTGGGGGTGCGGTCAATGACAAACACAAATAAGTTCGAATAACCTATTTTTAATGTGCCAACGTTTCGGCTAGAGTTTCTAGCCTTCTT
>NW_027115065.1:581249-584934 GCF_000696795.3 Halyomorpha halys
ATATAAATTAAATAAAATAATTCATGTCCAGACTTGTTTATTCGGTTTACTGTGGGTGATACACAGATAATGTGTTATATAGGTCATTTTGGCTGTGTAGAGGAAATTTGCTGTAAAAGTAATTTTTTTTCTGGGAGAATATTAAGTTTGTTATATGACAGTTTCCATTCTTTCAAGGTTCTAGTGTGGTTGTATTATTTTCAGGAATGTTTTTCTCTTGTGGACTAGTATCAAGGAAAGGAGTCAGAGCAACAGAAGATGCAGTAGTTGTTGAAAAAATGAAAGAGAGCGGTGCTATCCTCATTGCTGTCACCAATGTACCTGAATTAAATCTGTGGTGTGAAACTAGGAACAATGTGTACGGCCAGACTAATAATCCTTACAAATTTTCTCGTACAACTGGAGGATCTACTGGTGGAGAAGTAAATAATTTTAATAAAATGCTGTGAAACTTATTTTATCATGGAAATTTTATTCCACTAAAATAAAAAAAAAGTTATATTTATTTCATTTTTAATTACTATATATTTTTTTATGTTTGTTTATTGAAATTTATATTTTCTTATACATTGAAATACATAAAATTCGAGTAAATTTGATGTTAGATTATAATGGTATGATAAAAGCTTGTACAAGAATTGAATTAGAAGGTTTCGAGGCCATCTTCTTTTCTGGCACCCCGGAGAATGGTCAGAAATGGAAGAGGAAGCAAGGTTAGAAACTAGTGAATTTGGGTGGTCAGGGAGTTTATAATGGAGGGATTGGTTCCTGGCTCGAGCTAGATCAGTTACATATGGAACATTAAGGTTTTTATGGATGATTTTATTTGTAAAAAAGTAAGGAGCATTGAGGATTTTAGATTGTAAGGATTAAATACAAGATGAATTCGAAGATTTTATGGTGCCTTAAAGCCTAAACCAGATAAGCCTTATTATAGTCTTCTAGATCAGTCTTTTGTAATGGATTGGAAGTTTAGACCATTAGTAATAGTCAGAATCAATGTGCAGTAAGTTTCCTATCTTTTTAGTTTTTTATGAGGATTCTTGGTTAGTCGTATGTCTAGATGTAGTCCAAGGTAGCGGATCTGTCTGAGTGGGCAGTTTTCATAAAGGGTAAAGATGATTTTTGGGATTTATTTTAATCCTCAACTTTCGACACCATTCTTCGAGGGTTTTGATAAGGGATTGGAGAGTTCGGGATGCAATTAAAGGATTATTATGAACTGCAAGCACACATGTGTTCCATAACACATGTATATGTGGTGAGGATAGTGTAGGATGTCAGCTGTAGAGGATGGGACCAAGGATACTACCTTGAAGAAAACCAGTGGACTGTGAGAAGAGGGATGAATAGAAACCATTGTGGTTTTCTTTGAATAATCAATCAGTGTGAAAGGAATGGATAATGAGAAAGTATGTAGAGGGTAGGAATTCGCGGAGTTTGTAAAGCAGTCCCAGGAATTTTAAAGATTGAAATTTTTTTCTGTTTCTAGTTTAGAAAAATTCTGATGTATTTATGATGCTATCGATGAGTGCATTGGTGAATTTAGAAACATGACCTGAGTCAAATGGATTGACTGTATGCTTTAAGATTTTGATTAGAGATAAGAACATTTTTTATAACTGAATGGTTCTAAATTTTATTTCATGATTATTTTTATAAATTTTATTTTGCAGAGTTCTCTTATCGCTGCTTGTGGATCACCTTTGGGAATAGGTACTGACATTGGAGGTTCGATTAGGATGCCAGCTTATTTCTGCGGAGTATTTGGTCACAAACCTTCAAATGGTAAGACCATTAATCAACGTTATATTTAGATTAAATATATATTGACAATGTTAATTATAATATGTTTATAATAATTTGATTTTTCTGATTTATTTGAATTATATATATATTTTTTCTCTTTTATAGGTTTAATAACAACTAAGGGGCTTACTTTTAGGACAGGAGAGGAGAGTGAAACGATGGTGACTGCTGGCACACTCTCACGTTCTGTGAAAGACATAACTCCTTTCTTAAAAGTCCTTTTGGGAGAGAACGTTAAATTTTTGAAGCTTGATGAAAAGGTAACGTATAAATCAGAGGTTGGCAACCTTGTTTCCATCTAAACCAAAATTAATTGAAATACATCTTATAAGGAGACTTTTAGGATCAATGGATAAGATATAGAGGCAAGAAAAAATCAAATGGGGAATTATTTAATTATATGTCAGAAAAAATATTTGAAGCTAGTTAAATGCATCACAAAGTAATTTCTCATAAAAGAAAAAAAAAAACTTTCACTTTTTGAAAACTAAAACTTAAGAACTATTAGACGTATAGATGTCTGCTAGCTCTTAAATTGAAACTAGTTAGATGCTCCATCAACTAGTTTTTAATAAACATCATCGTAGGAGTCTTAGATTCCGTTATATTGGCCAAAATAAATTCACGAAATGTCGATTCCATGATTTTGAAAAAAGAAACTTTTGTTTAAATAAAATAAATTTTATCAATGTAATCAAACTCATTACAAAAAACTTTTAATTATTTTTTATATGTACATATATATAGTTGACCGTAAAAGTTTAAATATAAGAAGATGGTCTGGATTGCGGTTCAAAAAAAGAACAAATAGTTTATAACTATTTTAATGTCCAACGTTTCGCCCCACTTTGCAGGGCTTCGTCAGGGCTAAAAAGATACAAAAAAAACAACAGAATATTACAACAATAAGGTAATTTATGCTAGGATAAATATTATGTAAATATAAAGTGATAAGAAATTACATATAAATAAAAAGAAAGAAGACAAAAAATATTATCAATATAAAATACAGATACTATTTTTCGTCTTCCTTCCTTTTATTTATTTGTAATTTCTTATCACTTTATTTTTACTTAATATTTATCCTAGCTTAAATTACCTTATTGTATCTTATTTTGTAATATTCTCAGGTTTTTTTTTTGTTTTTTTTGTATCTTTTTAGCCCTGATGAAGCCCTGCAAAGTGGGGCGAAACGTCGGACATTAAAATAGTTATAAACTATTTGTTCTTTTTTTGACCACATCCCGGACCATATTCTTATATTTATTGTACTATAAAATAGTTTATTATGTTTATTTTCACAGTAGTAGTAGTAGTTTTTATGTTATTTGCCAAAATAAATTCGCAATATGTTGATTATTGGAACGTTTGTTCAAAACTTTTGGTTTATGAAAAACTATATCCCAAGAACTATTATCAGACATATAAATGTTGCTATTGGAATAAATGCACTCAAATTGGAGCTAGTAAAATGCTTCATAAACTAGTCTATTATAGTAGTATTTGTTATGATATTGATCAAGATAAATTTACGAAATTTATATTTCATTAATTTGGGAAAGAACATTTAGTTTTTGAAAAATCATATACTATATAATCTATATATTTGAGTGCTAAAATATAGATGGTTGTTAACATTGCGAAGATAATTTAATTCCCTTACAAACTAGTACTCATAAACTCATATGAGTAGTAGTTTCCATTGTATTGTCCTAAGTAAATTTACAAAATGTTGATTTCTCATAATTTAGAAAAAAAACTTTATACTATCCTAAGGACTTAATAAGGGTATTCATGATGTTGTGTTAAATGTTATAACTATAAGATTGTGAGCAGCCCTATTTGAAGTCATGTTAAACGTTAAATGCATAAGAGC
>NW_027115065.1:586164-599530 GCF_000696795.3 Halyomorpha halys
TTTCAATTGTATGTTACTCTAAATGTTGTTGTTATCTCTTTTGTTCTATAGCCCTGATGAAGACCTGAAACTCAGGTCGAAACGTCGGCATAAAAAAAATAAATATGGTTTTGTTTATTTATGTTGTTCTTTGCTGACCGCACCCCCCGACAAACTTCTTCAAGAAAATAATTATCTGCTACAGCCGCATTCGGACTCTGGTCCTTAGAGCATTCCTCAATATAACAATAATAATAATCACTGACTACGTTTCATGGGGGGGGGGAAACAATATTTTTTTATTCAAATTTTGTACTAAATCGATTTAATATTTTGTTTAGGTGAACTTGCAAGACATTAAGGTTTCTTATTGCTTGAACCCGAAAGATCTCAGGGTGAGTTCAGTTTCAAAAGATGTTGTAAAATGTATTCTGAAGGTTGTCGATCATTTATCTACTATTTCGAAATTCCACGTTGATAAGGTAATATATTGAAATCATTTCAAACAAATCTTTCTTGAAACATCAACTATCACTGTAATACACATATATAAAATATTTTAATAATTATATATTTTTTCCCATAGATTAATTTAAATGGATTCAAGTACAGCTTAAGTTTATGGAGACATGAAATGTCATTAGAACCTTCCAACTTTGCTTTAGACTTAGGAAACAGAGAGGTAATTGTGATGACTCTTTAACAATATTTTAGCAAACTATATCTTTCATTGAAATCATTAACTACGAAATTCACAAATACGTGAAATTTCAGTATGTAATGAAAGGCAGTGGACCAGTGTCACCCACTGGCTGCTAATATTCTGTAACTACTCTTGTATAAAAATGAACAAAGCAATTTAAAAAAAAAAATAAATCCATTTTTAACTGATAAAAATTTTTTTTGCTGAAATACAAATATTTAAAACAATTTTGGTATAGTTTTAAAATGATCACATAATCTTTTTAGTATTTTTCATGCCATGTCCTTGTAATTTAATTTTTTTGATGTCCATAATAGAAGTAATTTTTGAATCTGGTGAATATTAAAGTGGTGCCTTAACAACCTATGATATAAAAATTTAAAAAAAAAAAATGTAGTTTAGAGAATAATATTTTATTTTATTAGAATGATTTAATTCACATATACAAATTTAAAAAATGGTGATTTATTATACTTTAATATTAACATTCATTTGTTAAGTAATTTTTTTCCTTCTGGGATATGTTGTTTTTAAAAAAAGCATATCCTGAGAACTACTGAACATAAATAGCACTTTTAGGGTTCATATTTTAGCAAATTTACTCTTCTTTGAATGATGTTCTATTTATTGAGGAGAAGATGGTGGGGGTGTGCGGTCAAAATATAACACAAATAAGTTTAAATAACTTATTTAATCGTGCTAATGTTTCGGCCAGAATTTCTAGCCTTGATCATGGCTAAGAACTAAGAACAAGATAACAACCAATGAATACAAAAAAATAAATTATAAACAGAATGACATAAATTAAACAATTGTACAGAATGAAATTAATAAAATTAAAGTAATGAAAGAAGTTATTTATCTATACATAAATATTTAATAATAATAATCTGAATATAATAATTCAGTGAACTAATGTGTTATTCCTAAATCGACCATTTTTACAGGGGGAGGTTTCTCTGAAGACAGAACTACCAAAGACGCTCTTATTTCAATCAAATTATACTCTACCTGCTATTATGCGGCTTGTCGACTTGAAGATTTTACCACCAACAAAAAAGAAATGGGCTGAAAAAGAAAGGGATACTTTGAAGAAAGAAGTTTTGGTATGTTTAATATCATGAAAATAAAAATTATTATAAAATAGCTGAAACGTTAATGGAAACTGAGTGAAGATGCTTATTACCACAGTGGATAATGAATCGTAAGCAGACTTATTAAGGAAAACATTGCAATAACATGCACTGTGTGATGTTTGTTTTTACTCATAGTTTTTTTGATTAGTATATTAATTTTTTGTTGTTTGATACTAAAGGCCAGTTTCCGAGTTCATAATTAGCTGTGCAAAAGAGGCCCCGAGAGCTGTATCTTTGTTGAATCCAGTGCTGCTCTCGTTAAAATTTTAATTATATTTTTTCCTTGATCTGTTTTTGTGTGCTTGTGCATAAATGGTATCTGACAGACCGCATGTTGAATGGAGTAAGTAAAAATTGTGATGAGAAGATGGTCGGGGAGGGGAGGGGGGGAGGGTGCGATCAACACAAATAAACAAAACTTATTTATTTATGTTGAAGTTTTGACCTGAATTTCAGACCTTCATCAGGGCTGAAAACAAAACAAGGTAACAACCTTATTTGGAAAAACATGTAAATAAAAAGAAAATAATCATAAAAAAACTTGGAAATATACATAATAAATTAAGTAGATAGAAGTTGATTGATACTAATATAGGATTAAATAAAATATTTTAGAGGTAAGAATAATACAAAATAAACCAACAACGAGATGACAACAACCATTTAAATACATGCCACAGCACTATAATATTATATTTTATCTTCTGTTAGTATCAATCAACTACTATCCACTTTATTTATAGTTATGTATATTTCCAAGTTTGTTTATAATTATTTTTTATGTTTCTCTGAATTGAAGGTTGTTATCTCGTTTTGTTTTTCAGCCCTGATGAACACAAAAAATTCATGCATCGGCTAATTGCATACTTAGATTCAGTGGTATATAAGGGTGACAACAATGTGTCGTCATGGTTAAAAAACAGGTATTTAAACTTCATTTGGCCAAATATGACATTTTATACATAATATAATACTTATTTAATTTAAAAGAAAAAACATCCTGGTTTTTCCAGGGGAGCCCCCATAGTCATTGTTAATCAGAATGTTTCTATTTTTCATTTATCAAAAATAACAACCATATTATGTTATTTCTTAATTAGAAGGTCTCAAGGTCATCTTCGTCTGAGATGCCTTTCAGGAATCGGAGAGGAAGCAAGGTTAGCAACAAGTAGATTTGAATAGCTTGGAGGGTTTATCATGGCAGGATTGATTTCTGGTTTTGGCCATATCGGCAACTTATAGAAAATTTAAGTCATTATAGTTGATTTTATTTGTTTCTAAGTAAGGAGCATTTGGGAATTATGGATTGTGAGGACAGGGATATATGAGGAATTGAAATAAGTGCACCAGTCATTAACAGTTTAACTATTGTTTTTTAATATTAAGAGGTTGGTGCCAACAATCATTTCAAAATTGACACCAGTTGTAAGTTAAACCTTCAGCTTACAGCTGAAGCCAATTTTTGTCGGAAATTTGAAACACACAACTCTTAATATTTATAAACAAAGGTTGACCTGAGAATAACTGGTGCACTTACTCTAGATTGTTTCTCGTGGAGCCCCAAATCTCAATTCCATTATTCAAAATATTATAAAGCTTTATTATAGTCATACAAATGAATATTTTGTAGTTTATTGCAAGGTTAGACCATTTGTTTAGTTGTTGTAATAATTGGGATAGACGAGCAGTTTCCTGTCTTTCCAATCTAGTATAAGGATTCCAGGTTATTTGTTCGTCCAGATGTAGTCCTAGGTGGCAGATCTGTTTGGCAGGGATAAGTATTATAGAAAGAAGAATACTGTAGGACAGGAAGTATTAGCCAGAATGAAGTGTAATTGTGCTCTAAATAGTGTTGTGTGTTTGACCAACTTTCTTTTCATGGAGTGTTTATTTATTTTTTGTTAATTTTAAGATATTTTTTTTCCAATTAATGTTTACAATATCTTGAATATATGCATCATCACAATTTTAATTTCAATTTTTTAATATGAATCTAGGAGCTTCTAGGCGACAATGGAGTTTTATTATTTCCAAGCTGCCCGACAGAAGCACCTTATCATTACGCCTCCTTCTTTAGACCTTACAACTTTGCTTATTGGGCAATATTCAATGTACTTAAGCTACCAGTTACACAAGTTCCTCTCGGCCTTACAAAGAATGGTTTGCCGGTCGGTTTACAGGTAATATGACAGTTTTGTAAAATAAATGTATAGTTATTCATAATTATAGATAATAACTTATTTCTACTTTCTAGATCGTTGCGGCTCCTAATAACGACCACCTTACTATTGCTGTAGCTGAAGAACTTGAGAAGACGTTTGGTGGATGGGTTCCTCCATTCACTCAGTGATTTTTTTTATCTTACGTTCAGAGTTTAAGTAAATTATTACAAATATCCTATTTTGTCTGCAACCAAAATGAAAATACCTTTGTTAATGCAATTAATAATTTGTATATATGTTTATGCAATTAATACAGAATAATGAGGACAGTATTATTTTTTAACTGCTTTGAAAAAGAAAATATTTTAGATTAAATATTCTTTTTAATTATAGATTTTTTATTATAATCCCCCTTTCTGTTTTATTTTTATATGCGTTGTATAGCAAGATAAATACTTTTCTTAGGTTTCCTCTTCATGTAGTTATTTATTCAATATTGCAAAAAGACGTATTCCAATAATGAAGACAAAACAATCAAACTATGACATTGCAGTTAAGTTGATTAAGGAGTTTTGATAATATATATAAAGGTAGCCACTAATGACTACAAATGAAACTTTGGAATGATGAAGTAGCCAGACTATATAAAAGGAACAACAATGGAATAATAAAGTTGTTGAGGGTGGGTTATTATCTTGACTATGCTTGTCCAGAAGGCCTCAACAATGTGTGTTGAGTTATTAAAGGTTAAAGGTAAGGTAGTTGACAAGGAAGATGGGGTAGCTTGCCTCCAGAGTCATAAAGGAAGGTACTAACTAGGAGAGGAGAGAGAACATATCAAGGGTGACAAAAATTAACAACCATTTAGGAATCAGAATCGGCTATAAACCGAAACCATCCAAGTATAGGTTGTAAATCAATGTTCTTCTGTGATCTGTGATTTATTAGGGTTTCCCCCCCCCCCTTCCTCCTAATATTTTATTTATTATAACAAATACAATATATACAATTGAAGTTATAGCCTAATTTATATATACACACATACAATCTTGTATTGCCTCTTGGCATTGTAAGATAGACAATAAAATTATGAAATAGAAGTGACTGGATTGAAGGAACAACAATGAAATGGACTGACTGGATTGGAGGAACAACAATGAAATGGACAGACTGGATTGAAGGAACAACAATGAAATGGACTGATTGGATTGAAGGAACAACAATGAAATGGACTGACTGGATTGAAGGAACAACTATGAAATGGACTGACTGGATTGAAGGAACAACTATGAAATGGACTGACTGAATTGAAGAAACAACAATGAAATGGACTGACTGGATTGAAGGAACATCAATGAAATGGACTGACTGGATGATGGGTCTACATGTTTGCCAATTGCTGCAAATGCAAGACTTGTACAAATACTTTATAATCATAGGGAGCAACAAGTATAGGAAAAGTAATTTCATCTGTATCTCCTCCAAAGTACAAAAAATATTGATAATTTTAAGCATTTTAAAAAATCTAAATCAATTAAAAATGTCTTATTTTCTTTTAATTAATCAAAGTGAATTTTTAATTATTATTTCCTAGCTTTGTGAATCACCTGGTTCAATCATATGCTGGATCTAAAGGTTTGCCACTTGCTTGGTAAACAAATGAAGCAAATCAATATCCACAGGTTTGTATGTTCTTTTGACTTTTGTCAGTTATTACATTCCATTTCCATTATAAAAAGGAATAAAATAAAGATAGGCTAGTTGAAAGGAAACGTAATTATCATCAAAGTAGGTTGCAGACACAAATTCATATAAATGGAACTACATAACCTATAAATTCAACATTCTTCTTGTATTTTTATCAGAAACTTGTTAATTTTTGGGCAGTCTGAGCTTAGATCATTAGGCTCAGTCTTGCCAAAGTGAGATCTGCTAGCGGTGCCAGTTCGAATCCGCCCTGGGGCGTTGACTTTTTGAACCACTGAGCTACGGGCGGCCCCATATTTTAAAGTTATGTTATATGTTAAGTGCATATAGCACTGATATACATTTATAAAGACATTAGGGGTATTCATGATATTGTATTAAATGTAAATGGTTTATCATGTTAAATTTTACAACTATAGCATTGTGAGCAGCCCTATTTAAAGTCATGTTAAATGCATAAGAGTTCCTAGTGGATTTTCTGAGCAACTCGTTTTATAACCTTTGCTTCCAAAACTTCATTTCATTGTTTAGTTCTAAGTTTTGATTAAAGTAATGTAGTACAACATGCCCGAATTGAATGAAAAATGGAAACTGTGTGAAAATAGGGCCCCTCATTGCTTTGTTATTCTTCTAATTTGTGAGGAAGAGAATCAAGATAAGCTAATTGACAGCTGTCATTATAATTATTGTCACACATTGATTTATTAGTTTTAAAAACATCCAAAACACTGCTAACACACAATTAAAACACAAACTACGAGCAAGTAACCTAACATCAAGTAACCCAACAACATAACAAACAAAACAGTAACGAGCTCAGCTTGTCGGTTGCGTCATTCTCTATTTAACAGACCTAGTAAGAAACTCTATGTTATATCGTTTTAAGATACGGTAAAAGCAGGAAATATTTCTCCATTTAACATGTTAAACTAAAGATCATGAATACTCCTAGTGTCTTGGCAGAAAAAAAACTTGTTAATTTAATTACTTATGCATATAATAGGGGTATTCATGATCTTTAGTTTCACATGTTAAAGCGTGTTAAATGGAGAAATAATTCCTTCTTTTACCATGTTAAAACGATATTACATATCACATGTTTGAGAGTCGGTTAAATGGAGAATTACGTCACGCAACCAGCTGAGCTCGTCTCCATTTTTGTTGTTGTGTTAGGTTACTTACTCGTAGTTTGTGTTAGTATTGTTTTTATAACCGATAAAGCAATGGATGATAATAATAATAGTGCAATGACAGTTGTCAATTGTTCATCTTGATTCTCTTCCACACCAGTTAGAAGATCAACAACGCATTCAGAGTACAAACTTTCACACAACTTCGCCTTTTCACTCACTTTAGGCATTCTGTAATAAATTACTTTAATCAAAATTTAGTAGTAAACAATGACAAGAAGTTTTTGTAGGAAAGGTTATAAAACGAGTTTCTCATAAAATCCGCTAGGAGCTCTTATGCATTATTACCAATTAACATAGTAAAATATTTTTCTTTTAACACATCATTAATACCCGTAATGTCTTTATAAATGTATGTCAGTGCTATGTTAAATAAAAAATGTACTGCTAAAGTTAATTATCAAGATTTGAAACAATGTATTTATACCAAATCGGTAGGATATTAAAATATACTATCTTAAACTAGAGTTAATTATTAAATCCAAATGTTGGGGAAATCATTTAGTTAATTAAAACAATACGAGCACTAATATTCATCTGCTAACAGTTCTAAAAAAATGCTAACTGAAAACAAACGTTTCAAATGCAGTACAAGTGCTCTTTGAATTGTGCCCAAAAATCGACACTGGACAGGTCGGCCTCAAATTCAGGCCGATTTATACCAACATATACAAATAACCTATTCACACGCCTGTGCATTCGAGAATTTGCCTTTGTTTGGCAAATGTGTAGAGGCACCTTTTCAGTTCTAATGACTTGCAAGTGCATGCCCGTAATAAAAATATGTATATTTATGATGTTTATATGCTTCTGTAAAGTTAGCATTATATAAAGGGGCCTCTACATGTTGGCCAAGCCATGGCGAACTCAGACATACACGAGCATGTGGATGGGTGGCTTGGCTTGGTTGGCCTAGGCTCGTTGCCGATCCGTCGAGAGTCGGTTTTTTGGACACAGATCAAAGGGGTTCGTGAGGGCGCTCGTGTTGCATCTCCACCATTGTTCTTTGTCTAGTTGCAACTGAGAGCTGTTAGGAGGTTAAAGGTGTTTGTTGTTACTTTTTATAATAAGTTTTATATTTAATCTTATTTATTTATATTTAATTTCCTTTCATTTTCTTTTTTTGTAATAAAAATAATACAATCCAAGTGCAATGGCTGAAACCACTAGTACGTCCGCCATGCTTGCCTCTCTGAATAACACTGACATGTGGATGGTCCGCTCTTTGTTTGCCGAGCATTTGTACGAGATCCTCCGATCCGTGGCGAGCGGCCAACATGTGGATCCGCCTTAAGATGTCCCACCATTCAAGAAAAATGATATTTTTAGTTATGCGCACGAGAAAGTAGTGGATAGAGTTTGATAAAATTGACATTGCATTATTCATAGCCATATTTAATCAAGTGAGCACTTTAAGATAAGGGGACTCTTTAGATAAGAGAACTTATGTTCCAACAACTCTGAGTAATCAACAGCATTCAACTATACACTAGTTAAAATCATTACTTTCTTTAATATTTGAAATGCAATAAACATTAAAACAAAATGGAAGATCGTTGATTGACTGTGTGTGATTATAGAAGGAACATGGTCCGGGTGGAGTAAAAAAAAAAATACTTAAATAGTCCTAAGACTACTTAAGATGAGCCAACGTTTCGCCTCACTTTGCAGGGCTTCTTAAGAGCTAAAAAAGATTTTTATATAAAACTTAAATAGGGTAAAGACTTTCTTTTTTTAAATATCTTTATTGAAATTTACAACTGTATATTATATAATACATTCAGTAAATTTGATATTAGTTAAATTGATTGTTACAGGCGTATAGAGAAACTACCCATTGGTAGCATTCTAATAACATTTTACATTAGCAGGTCTTGTGGCCATCTTCTTTTCATGCGGCTCGGAATATTTTCAAGAATGGAAGAGGATGCAAGATTAGAAACTAGGGGTTTGAGTGATTAGGGAGTTTGTAATGGAAGGAGTGGTATCTGGTTCGGGCTAGATCGGTTACATAGGGAACATTAAGGTCTTTATGTATGATTTTATTTGTGACAAAGGAGCATTGAGGATTTTATGAAGGATTTTGGATTGTAAGAGTAAAATTAAATGAAAAATTAAAAAGAAAAACAGTGAAACGTAAGAATTTTAAAAGGTTTTAGACTTATAGTTTTTCGACTATTTGAGTTTTTTCTTGTCTAATAATTTTTGTTATTCTTATAATTTTAATTCTTAATTTAAATTGTTCATTTATTTTTACCCCACTTAAGTATTTGTATCTTTTTCTGCCCTGATGAAACCCTGCTACGTGGGGTGAAACGTTGGTTCAAATTAAATAGTTTAATCATTATTTGAGATTTTTCTTTGACCGCTCCCGAACCACCTTTCTTTTATTAAAACAAAATGTTGTAATTTATACATCTTTGTTTATAATTAAATACAAATAATAAACAAATAAATTATTTGTTCAAACTCTACTTCTTTATGCATCTCTTCTTTTATGGACTTCAGTAATAAAGTGCTCAATCTATCTGGACATATTTAAACCTCTCAGTTGATTCTTAGTTCATTTTAATTTATCGATCAAAGGAGCTAGAGGGTTCTAATAGTACCAGAGCCCTAGAGGAAAAAAAAGTCTGTTATCTCACACCAAATTTTGATTACTTTAATGCAACCTATGTATAATTACTAGTCAAAACTGATGAGTCTGCCAAGTATAGGTAGGGAGAATAAAAAATGGCGGCTGTTTCAAAATGTTAAAAAAAATAATTTTTCATTCGGAGTTCTATATCTTTAAAACTACCAACGACACTTGAAAACCTAAAAAAACATCATTTAAAGTAGAGTGAATTTGCTAAAATATGAGCATTAATAGAGCTTTTTATGTTCAATATTTCCCGAGATATAGCTTTTAAAAAACCAACATTTCATAAAAAAATAACGAAAAACCAGTAGTTAGTGAATTTATTTTAGGAAAATTATATCTCAGGAACGATTTGACGTACAGATGTCAATTATTACTCAAATTAAAGCTAGTTTAATTAGCTATAATGTAGTTTATGATGTTTATTTTCACAGGATTAGTAGTTTTCATGATATTTGACTAAATAAACTCACAATATGTTGATTTCTAGTTTTTCGGACAAAATGTTTGATTTATGAAGACCTATATATAAGGAACTAATGGTAGTACAAGTGACAGCCAGAATTCCAATTAAGTTTATCTTCGTAGGAGTAGTTTTTTTTTCATTATATTTTCTAAAATAAAGATATTTCTACTTGTTTTGTCGCTCATTTGCAAAATTCATATTCATATCATATAAACTTAAACTTACCCATACGAAAATACGAGTCATAAATTACTGTATATTAAGTTTAATTACCTTTATTTAGAGTGCTGGCAGATATTTGTACATATAATGGTTCCCGAGATGTATTTTTTCATAAAGCAAAAATTTTGTTGTAACACCTAAAAATGAACATTTTCTGAGTTTATTTTGTAAAATACCATGAAAATTGCTACTTCTACGATGATAAACGTCACATTGAACTAGCTTTAAGTTGATTGCAAATAGACACCTGTTTGTCGAATCGTTCCTGAGATTTCGATTTCCTTAAATAAATTTGCTAACTACTGACTTTTCAGTGCACTTTTTATGAAATTTTGCTTTTTACAAAATTACATCTCGAGAACTAATGAACGTAAATATTTCTATTAAGCCCCATACTTTAGAAAATTTACTCTACTTTAAATGATGTTCTATTAGGTTTTATAGTATTGTAGGTAGGTGGTTTTAAAAATATGTAGCTCTTAATGCAAAATTAATTTTTTTTTACGTTTTAAAACAGCCACGGTTTTTTAATTCCCCCTACCTATAGTTGACAGACTGATCAATTTTGACTTGTAATTATACATAGTTTTCATTATAATAACAAGAGACCGTATTTTTTGTGGAGTGAAATACAGAAGCTAATGTTAAAAAAAAACCCAAAATGTCTATATATATTGCTTCAATGTCTATATAGATATTCTTTCAAAACGATAAAAAAAATATATATTTTTCATTTTGGAGCTCTATATCTATAAAACTGCCAACAACACTAGAAAATCTAAGAGGACATCATTTAAAGTAGAGTGATTTTGATAAAATATGAGTCATAATAGAGCTTTTTATGTTCTATAGTTCCCGAGATATAGCTCATTTCATTCATTTAGATATAGAACATTTCATAAAAAAAATAACGAAAAATCAGTAGTTTGTGAATTTATTTTGTGAAAACTACGAGTATATATCAGGAATGATTTGACGCACAGAAATCTATTAGCACTCAAATTAAAGCTACTTTAATGTACTATAAAGTAGTTTATGACGTTTTTCATCGTAGGACTAGTAGTTTTCATGATATTTGACTAAATAAACTCACATTATGTTGATTTCTACTTGTTCGGATAAAAGCTCATGAGCAAAATTCATATCGATATACGATTATCATAAAAACTACCCCTACGAAGATAAGTGTGATAAACTACTTTATAGTATGTTAAATTTCCTTTATTTTGAGTGCTGGCAGACACATGTGCGTCTTATCGTTCCAGTGATATATTTTTCAAAAATCAAACATTTTATCCTAACAAATAGGAATTAATATTGAATTATTTTTGTCGAATACTATAAAAAACTACTACTCCCACAAAGATAAACGTTATAATCTATTTTATAGTAAATTTAACTAGCTTTAATTTGAGTGCTCGTAGATATCTCTACGCCGAATGGTTTCTGAGATTTAGATTTCTCAGAAGAAATACACCAGTTGATGTTTCAGTGCGTTATTTTTTAAATGTTGCTTCCTAACAAACTATCTCAGAAAATTTACTCTACTTTGAATGATGTTCTCTTAGTTTTTCAAAAATCAATCTTATTGTTCGAACAACTATAAATCAATATATTTTAGTAAATATTATGAAAACTAATATTGCCACGTAGATAAACGTAATAAACTCTACTTAATAGTATATTAAACTGGATTTAATATGAGTGTTGATAGACATATATATTTCAAAATAAATTCACTAACTTCTGATTTTTAAGTACATTTTTTATGAAATGTTGTTTTTTAAAAAGCTATCTCGAGAACTATACGTATGTAGTTCTATTAGGTTTCATATTTTAGAAAATGTACTCTACTTTAAATTATGTTCTCTCATATTTTCTAGTGTTGGTAGTTTTAAAGATACAGGTCTACTCATTAAACATTGATTTTTTTTAACAGTTTGAAACGCGCCATTTTTTATTCCCCCTGTCTATACTTGGCAGACTCGTCAATTTAGAATATTAATTATACATAGTTTTCATTAAAGAAATAGAAAAAAAAAATCCTTTTTTTATCTGCACGGCTCTTTCACTATAAGGGCTACCTACAATTGTACCACGGGAACATTACTCATAAAAGTTGATGAAGTGTGAAAGTGGTGTGAACGACTTCTCTCCAATGGTTTGAAGCACTTGTACTCCAGTGTTCCTTTCTGGAGACCCATAAAAAAAAAGATACCTTTATACTTATATTGGTGCTGCCACATATGATTTATCCTTTGAGAGCATATAAATTTTTTTCTTTTTCTTATCAGATGTAATGTATTATATTGATAACATCAATAATTTATTGTGATAAGTTATTGATAGTAAAAGAAAACAAACAATATTAACACTCAAATAGTGTTGTACAATATTAGTGTTTTAATTTTAAAAAATTTTAATAAATCAATGTTAGACTGTGATACCAAAATTATGATTGTCTCTCTATCTTTTACTATCAATTCTCTTCCATATATTAAATACAAATATTTTAATTTTTTTTCTATTTAACAATTTCATTCTATTTGACAAATTTATTATCCCCAACTCACTCTCTCAAAACCTTTTCTCTGATCCTATTCACGTTCGAACCTTTAAACGAATTTTTCATTAGATAGCAAAGTAAAATCAAACCAAAGACATAATAGTAACAACAGTAGAACCGTTTACAAAACAAACAAAACAACAAATAAATAAATAACACAAACTAATATATAAATTTAATAAAAACAAAAAGTTAGTTAAAAGAAATACTTAAATAAATAAATAAATTTGAAAAAATTATTTGACGAATCAATAAGTTAAGGGAATAAATAAGTTAAAACAAAAATCGACAAGTCTAAAAACTAAAAAAACAAAACAATGAATAACAAATAAAACTATCGTAGTATCAATAGACCGTCTTTTTCATCATTCGAATTTCTGTCTGACTGAAGGTTTGACTCAGAGTTGAGCAACCATAAAACTAATAGCTAAAATTGTCATGGATACGATATTTATTTACGAATGGTTCATTCATGAATAAGGGTCGTATCCATGGCAACTTTAGCTATAGCTAATTTTTAACCATCTCCGATTTGACTGAATTTAAGATAGGAAAAAAGGAACAATTACACGAAAATCCAACCTCTAGTGATAA
>NW_027115065.1:600470-600763 GCF_000696795.3 Halyomorpha halys
GATATTTATTTATCAATGGTTCATTCATGGATTAGGGTCGTATCCATGACAACTTTAGCTATTAGTTTTAGCTATAGCTAATTTTTAACCATCTCTGATTTGACTGAATTTAAGATAGGAAAGAAGGAACAATTACACGAAAATCCAACTTCTAGTAATAAAGAACCGATCGACATTTTTGTGAAATTGTGCTTTTTTTTTTTAATTATATAAAACGAAACAAATAGCTAAAATTGTCATGGATACGATATTTATTTATCAATGGTTCATTCATGAATAAGGGTCGTATCCAT
>NW_027115065.1:600813-613736 GCF_000696795.3 Halyomorpha halys
TATCAATGGTTCATTCATGAATAAGGGTCGTATCCATGGCAACTTCAGCTATAGCTAATTTTTAACCATCCCCGATTTGACTGAATTTAAGATAGAAAAAATGGAACAATTACACGAAAATCCAACCTCTAGTAATAAAAAACCGATTGATACTTTTGTGAAATTGTGCTTGTTTTTTTTTTTTAAATTATGTATATCATATTTTTTTTAGTGCTACCTGTGCGTAGTTACTCCACATGCCTAGGTCGTACCATTATGATCTTACTGCAAATTTACTCTTTGTATTTTATGTACAGTTGTAAATGACAATAAATAAATAAATAAAAAAGATTTTATTTTTTATGAGATTTTTATAAAAACCCGTGTCTTTATATAGGAAAACTGGGAGGTTTTCGTTAAGAAATAAAAAAATTATCGATTTATAAAACACGATTTAAAAAGATATCTATTTTCAATTATGACTAAAAATGAAATTTTTATTTAGTATAACTATGAATTTGAACAAAATGTAAAAATTTATTTAATTAATTCAGTTGTTGGCATCATCTATGATAGAATGACAATGCATTATTTCTATATCCTTTATAAAATCCTTTTTTGACTTTAGTCCTTCAGTCAATCTTTATAAATTTATTATTTGAACAAGGACCTGAAAAACAGCTCTCATTATACAACCAGGTTCCTAGAACTTTCTCTTATGACATGTTGACTTACTGAGAAAGTGGATTAGTGCTGATGAACCGCCCAATATTGTTAGTTGTGTATTTATTTATTTTTTGTTTTGATTTCACTTCTTAATAATCAAAGGAATGTTTTTTGTTTATTTTTACTTTAATTAAAAATTCGAATTTCCCGCTAGATTATAGAATATGAGAAACCTCTCTGATAATTGCACACTTGGAGTGTATTCACAGTTAGTTGCTTGAAGAGGCAGCAACCATGAAGGATGTATGTTAGTTGCTAAAGTAATCCTTCATTTACTGAATCTACTTTGATTTTTCAACCTTTATTATCTGATATATTAAAACATGGCCACTTCAGCCCGTGTAAGTAATGCTATTATCACTTATGAATAAGTATTTATTCAAATTTACTGCATGATGTAACCATATTTCTAATTCCAGGTTAAGTTCTGTGAAGGTTTGTTCTTAACTTTGAGAATTATTGTCGATTGGTTAATAGACTTTTTTTTTGGTTTTATATACAATGACAAAAAAAATTTACAACTTCCTGGAACCACAGATCAAGTGTTACTAAAAAGTGCAACATCTTTGGCCAAAGAAATAAGAGAAAAGAAGGTAATAAAATAATATTTTGTGTTCCTGTTATTAAATATTATTAAAATTTAAATTTTTTTACTTGTCCAAAAATGTAAATTTTAGTCATTTTTAATAGTTTAAAGTAAATTTTCATTGCACATATTTTATTTTGAGAAAATAAAGTTTATGCTAAACTTAAATAACTTAAATTAATGCAAAACTTTAGTCCGAGTAAAGTTTTTACTGATTTTCTTTCCTGTAACTATGAATATAATCTTATTATTATAATGTTTCTTCCCTATTATTTGTTTACTCTTATTTAATGAAAAGAACTAATATTTTTTGTGAATTTTTAAAGACTTGAGCTTTATAGAAATTAAATGTATTGTATGGTGGTCGTTATCATATTGTCAATGATTATTTTGGTATTTAAAACAAGTTATTATTATAGTTTGATTATTTGTAATTTTTAATGAAATTTATTTTTGTTTTTTTTGCTGTGAATTCTGCCCGGTTTCATGAACATACCATTATAATCTACAGTATTAAACAAAAAATAAATTTTTAGATCGAATTCTGTATGATTGGGGTATATATTTCATTGGTTTGAAGAAGATTGCTTAAAAAAGTGAAATATTTAATATTTTTTTTAAAGTTATACTGTCCTACTGTATGAATAATATAACTTTGACCTATCTGAATTCATTAAAATAAAAATTCCCATTTTCCAGCTTATTTTCTCTTAAAGTCTAACCGAATAGATATTTAATGAATATTATCTATTTAGTCATTGTTATATTTTCTATGATTATTTTGATATTTAATACATGTTATTATTATATTTTTGTATTACTTTTTAATTTAATTGAACTTGTAGCTATTGTTTTTCAATTAATTCTACCCAAAATTTTCAAAAACTGATCATAATACTATCTGGTGTGTTACACCCTGTATAATCTAGATTATTAGTCAAAATATGGAGTTTTTTCATTTTTAGATTGAATTCTGATTTTTCGGAGTCATATCTGTCAATGGTTAAAAGTTTATAAAAAAATGAAAACTTTAATATTTTTTTTTAATTAATTATCATCAGTCAGAAGGATATAGGAAAAATATTATTAGTACCTCATTAAATTCACATTCTAAAAAATAAAACTATATATATTTTTTGAGAATAAAAGTTATTCATCAATTTTAATTGAAAACAAATCTATTTTATATATATAATTCAATTAAATATTTTTGTGAGGTTTCGGCCTTTTTTTACTTTGGCCAACTTTTTTTCCTCTTCACCAGCCCTCTTATTAAAATTCTATGGTATAATGAACTATGGAAGTATTAGTTTACATTTTTTTTGGGGGGGGTGGGGGACTTTTTATCAACAATATATTAATTAACATTGCACTTAAAATTCATATATTAAAAATATATATTACTTTTAAAAAATCATAAAAATATAAACTAATGTGTTGGTTGTTTTTTTCTTATTTTGGGCAAAATTTATTTTTTATATTATAATTTTGAAACTAATTTAGAAACAAATTTTAATAACTTTTTTTAACTTTATTTTTAATCTCCAGAGATGTCTGTGGATTTTCAATTTTAGTTTTCTTTTATAGATATTTCTTCACTCTCACACACAGTTCATAAAGATTTTTGTTTCAAGTTATACCGTCTTCTTTTATATTTTTTATATTAAGACTGGCCCTGGTTGGCCTTACATGGTTGTTGTAACAGTTTATAGGTTTTTTTTTTATTTATTACTGTTGATAGTGGAGGGGAGGATGTAATCTCCAAGCAAGAGGCAACTCCCAACTACTATTGCAACTATTTGCAATGTGGGATTATACCGAATTATACCGTTCTAACCAATGAAAAATAGGAATTCGACCAATCTGGATTCATCGAAATAAAAAATCCTATTTTTTGACTTATGTAAACTTAAGGCATTATTCACTATGTTTGAGATCTATATAGCCTGATTAAAATGAACAACAAAGTTAGTAAACCCATTTCCAATGTTTTTTTAATACATTAAGTAATTTTATTTTTTTGAAGCCACTTTATTTATAATATTTTCTTATTTTTTAAAGGTAATTTATTAATTAATTTTTTGAACAGTAAGTTACCTTAATACTTCAATACAGTGCATGAAAGATAATAGAATAGTCAACACCTATGATTTTAGAAAAAGAGAAGATGACAAAATTTCAAACACAAATTTTGTAAAAAAATGACCATTAAACAAAATAAGATGATTTATTACCACAAAATAAATAATTGCAAGGAAATACATATGAATTAATTAATGAACTCTAATAGCATATAAATAATCAGTCTATATCTTGAAATAATTGTGTCTTTCTTAATTTCATACTATTTTTACCTTGATAAGGTGAATTTAATAAATTAAAATTATAAATATATGTGGAGAGTTGATGTGTACTATTTACTCTGTGATTTATTTACAAAGAATCTGGTGGATATTTACTGCATTTTGTTGACCCAGTCAAAAGGTCTGTTGGTCTTATATTATCATGATATCATGACACTTGCTTTTTAAACATAATTTATCTGAAGATGTAAACTCTATTCATGGATAAAAGATATAAAGTCTTTCTCTCTGAGTATAGTTCCATGTCAAAGTTCAAGAGTGAAATTATAATTTGATCTTGAAATTTCCTGAGTCACTTTGTAAAGTAACTTAGTTGCTTAAACTAAGTTGACCACATAATTAAAAAATATTGTTAAAAACATTAATAAACACAAAACAAATGAAAAATAATTATAACCTTAAAGAAAATATGCCTGAAAATAGACAGATGGTCTAATAGGTTGTAAGGTGGAATGTACTATTTGAAGTATGAAGTACTGTCCCAGAAAAAAATCAGAAAATGTTATTGTACATAAAACAAATTCGTTGATATAATTTTTTTCCACTAAAATTCTTAGTGTATATAATTATTAATCATAGAATTAAATGAAAAATAAAAATAATTCATGTCATACAATAATAGCTAAGTATGAAGAAATAATATTTTTTTATTTATAGCCTGAAGGTCAATTTACTTAATTATTCTCACCATTAACTTTTTTATTTCATTGACTACCTTGAGGAAACTCGTTTATTTGATTGATCACCTTAAGCAACAAAGCTTTACAGTAGTTGTTGTCATATTTCAATTTTAAACATCATCTATTAATCTTGTGTATAAATATGAGTCGTAGAGACACAAAAAGGCATAAATCCGTTTTCTTTTTGTTTTTTTAATGTTTTCTACACTATCCAGAGATGGGCCAAAATTAGTTATATCTAAAGTTGCCATGGATACGACTCTTATTCATGAATGAATCATTGATAAATAATTATTGTATCCATGGCAATTTTAGCTATCAGTTTCATAGTTACCCTACTCTGACACTTTTTAGCATCCATTTTAAGGTGTTACATGCTTAACCACTCAAAGCGTACTAAATCTAATCTGATTTTTCATTTAAAATTAGGTTGAGATTAAAATGGGAATATATCTCTGTAATAAAAAGGCTATATGATATTTCAACAAATGTAGGAGAGTTAGTCATATGTATCTTGGACAACCTTAAAAATGTTTTTTGTTTCCACATATAGATCTGAGAAAATCCAATTTATCTGACTTAGGTAGCTCCAACTCCATCAGTTCTGTAATTCTAATTCTGGGACTAGGCCCCTTTGGAACAATTATAAAGGCAATTTTAATTTTACAATAATATATATTTTCTAAAAATAACACTTAATTATAACTTACATTAAAATTATTTAATAATTTTAGATACAGAGAAGAAAAAAAAAATTAAAAACTGACTGACTACATATATAAAAAAGAAAACAAAAAGTTAGTTACAAAATATCTTTACCATTATAATATTAGAGTGGTGAAGTAAAAGGTAGTTAAATAGAAGGGTTTTAATCGAGGGAAAAGTTGGTACATGGCATGTTAGAGGGAATGGAGTTCCAGAGATATGCAGCTTGGTAAAAAATGATTGATCAAACGCAGCTGTTCATAAGGTGGAGGGTATATGTAAATGGGACCTGGTAGTACTGGATTGGATGAAGAATTTGAATTGCAGGTTTTTTAGACTATAGAAGGGATGCTGAGTACTAATTACTTAAAATAAAAAGGACGCTAGGAAATACTGGCATCGGAAGAATGGATAGAGCCACTTCAGTTGGGCGTAATACTGGGTTATGTGCGTATCTCTGCTGATCTCGAAAATTCTGCACAATTCATAAAACGTTAAAGCATAGATTCGAGATTCCCCGAGAGTCCACCATATACCAGGTGGCCATAGTCTAATTGTGGAAAAACAAGAGATAGGTATCCAGCTCTAAGTATTAGGTTTTGTGTTACATTTATAAAAAGAAGTTTAAGATTCAATCGTGAGGTTGCAGATAAAAATTCATACAACGTTTTGGTTAATATTGCTTAGTTTCGGCAAGTATCGGATTCAGTTCTCATGATAGGCGGGCAATATGTTAAAAAATGGAAACAATCATCCAATGCCGTTCCATCACAAGCTGTACGAAGCTTCTGTGGTTCAAAAGTCACAACATTCACTTAACACCATACATATGAACATAAATTTTGCATATAAATAGAATACGACAGTTTCGCGAAGTCGTAATGCAATGGGGAATGTTTAGCTTGTCTCGGTTTTTCTCGTTAATTATTCATATTATTTAATATTTTTTATTTATTCATTGTATATTATTGCTAATACTTATGCTAACATAAGTCAGGTCAGACTATTTCAATGAGAAAAATACATCGCTGATATTTAAGACCGTTTAATTCTGCATTGACTTGATGAATTTCATCAAAATCGTTTTGAGCCGTTTCCGGTAAAATCGAAAAAATTTGAAAAATAGAATCTATCTAGTAGTAATTCCGGTCGATCGATTTTATTGAAAAAGTTGCTATCGCAATCCAGACTATATGACGCCTTAATTGTGTAGTTTCAGTTTCTTACGAATTTTCTTTTTTGACCTAGGCTGTTCATAAACATACCATTTTTCGATATTATGTTTTTGAACCCAGGGAACCTCGAAACATGTATTTCCGTCGAAAACTATTTCGAAAATTCAAAATTTTTCACAACAGAAAAATTTCCCCTTACTGTATATTCCATATATATAGGTAAGTGAAAGTAATTTTTTTTTAGTTTTTAGCTCTGATCCTTTTTTTTAATGCCACCAGAACCATTTTCCTTCATTAATTACATGTGGCAAATTAATAATCTTATTTGTTGTTTAATTTTATAAAGTAATTTTGATTCATATACAAGTATATGACTATGCTTAACTGTATGACTGCATAGGCATACCCAGCCAGGGGCAGGGAGTGGCGGCTGCCCCTTCCCTCCTAGAAGTTAAAACATATTATTAATTTAATAAAAATTATTTTATTTTAAAAGCAAACAATTGTAATAACTAATAAAACAACGCTATAATTATATATAATTTTCTTAAAATTTTGGTATAGCTAAAAGCCATAGGGACACCCCCCCTAGTTTTGATTCTGGGTATGCCCTTGTATAACTTTATGAGTTTATGACTGTATGACTATGACTGTTAAACTTTTGTAACTATGATTATGAGAAATAGTTGACCGTGGATGATAAATGAGGAGAAGATGGTTGGGGGTGCGGTGAATGAAAAACACAAATAAGTATGATTAACTTATTTTAATGTGCCAACGTTTCGGCTAGAGTTTCTAGCCTTCTTCAGGGCTAAAAATAAAACAAGATAACAACCACAGTAAGTATAGAAAAATAAAAAAATAATAAAAGAAAGTATAAACAGAAGTTTATAAATTAATAAAAAAATAAAATAAAAAAATATAAAAAGAAAGTATAAACAGAAGTTTACACTTTCTTTTTTTATTTTTCTATACTTACTGTGGTTGTTATCTTGTTTTGTTTTTAGCCCTGAAGAAGGCCAGAAACTCTAGCCGAAACGTTGGCACATTAAAATAAGTTAATCATACTTATTTGTGTTTTTCATTCACCGCACCCCCAACCATCTTCTCCTCATTTGTAACTATATGGATGACTTTTTATAACTGTAATTTTAATTGTTTCATTATTTTTTTTAATTTATAGATATCATGTGAGACTGTCATAAGGGCACATATAAACCGCATTAAACAGGTAAATCAGTTTTTAAACGCAGTTGTAGATGAAAGATATGTTGATGCTATTGAAGAAGCTAGGGCAGTTAATAAATTCTTAGCTGAAACAGATCAAACTACTGATGAAATAGAATACTCTAAACCTTTCCTTGGTGTACCTTTTACTTCCAAGGAAAGTACTCAAGCGAAAGGTAACATTAATTGTTCATTATATTACATCATTATAATATATACTCTAGAGGGTGTCTATAGTATAAATTATATACTATTAGAAAGTGTCAAATTTATAATATAAATCTACTTCATATATTGATATTTATATAAAATAAAATAACCAATTTCTTTAAAAAAGATTCATTTTCAAAACTTCAAACAGTCAAATTTCTAATAAAATATGAAAAAACAAAACAAATAAGTATGCAAACTCATATTGTTAATTTTTTACACCATTTTTCCTAATACTTTCTATAATCTAAACACCACCCTGCAGTAATTAGTTTGGATTACCGAGAGTACGCTGTATAAATAAAATACTGAGTCTCTGCGACTGATAAGTAAGAGGAAGATATTTCTTGATGTAACAGTAGTGTAGAACTATTACTACGAAGTCGTAGACACTTTCACTTTGCTTTTATAAGCCACTTGTCAAAAGTTGGTGGGCCCATGTCTATACTGATTCAATTAATGTATCCAATTGTCTAATTTTAATTAAATTAAATACCACCATGGCACTCATTAAACACAGGGTTAAATTACCATAATCACAAATAACAAAAAATAATGCACACAGGTAGAATGCTGATAAATGAATCATACCAATTACTTATGGCAAGTAGACAGCTGATTCAAGACTATATATTGTAGACCTGTTGCTAGGCAACACCAACCAAATAATGCCTGACAGTTATTTTTACTCTTAAATCTTATAATAAAAAATGTAAATACATCTGCTTCTTCTAAAAATAAAATAAACTTCTAAAGAAAATAATATACAAATAAAATAAATGTAAATTAAATACTTAGACTATTTACAAATTAATCTGTGATCTTAGCATGAACAATATTTATTTATGTATTTGTATTTACATTAATAATTTGTATGTATTAATATTCATATTAATCTAAGCAATTTATATTGGATTTATTCCGTTTAAATAAGTAAATTCTATTTGACTTGAGAATTGTTTTTAAATTTATTTATTGATATTTATAACTGTATTAAAAATATATGCAAGTAAATTTGATATTAGTTTTATAATGGCATGATGCAGATACGGGGAGAATCTATCCTGTAAGAGATAATGTAAATTTGAAAAAAAAAAATGAATAATTTTCAAAGTTAGAATTTTAATTTGTTAAAAAATTATTACTTTTAAGTAGTAGGTTATATAAAACAAACAAAAAAAAAGATAATCCTTACCCAATGGACCCTCCCGACGAAGACCCCCGGGGAGCGATGGTCCTATATCATTTTTACAATATTAGCTTAAAACAAGAAGAGGAGACTTTAAGATAGTTAAATCGAGCAATATTTAAAAAAAGCGCCTGAAATTGAAAAACGGCATATTATAATGATTATAACTTTTGATAGAATACACCTCAAAAATATATATTAAATTAATGAATTGAGTGAACTATCAACTAAATTACATAAACTTATGAAAAAATTGCTATTGCTTCTAGATGTGAATCTTTGACTTTTGTTTTTGTTGATCCACATATTGGATTATATGATGCAATTTATTGTACTAACCTTCTATTTAGTTTTTGGTTATTCAATTTGTATCTTGTGTATTCTAGGCATGGCTTTTACTTGTGGCCTTGTTGCGAGAAAAGGAATGACAGGTAAAGAAGATGCAATTGTAATTCAAAGATTGAAAAACAGTGGTGCGATTTTGATAGCCGTTACCAATATGCCAGAACTTAATTTATGGTGTGAAGCTAGGAATAATGTTTATGGTCAAACAAACAACCCTTATAATTTTACTCGAACTGCAGGAGGATCCTGTGGTGGAGAAGTAAGGAAAATATAACTTATTACAATAAATAATGTTTTATTTTGTTTATGGTTGTGCTGGATAAATTCAAGTGGAAGGAAAGGAAAACAGGAATTCATTACGACAAGTTTCTCTAAGAAAAGTAATTCTCTTTCACATGTTCAATTAATCTTAGCACTAGAATAGATACGAGAAGAGTTTCACTCTGGGTGATAAAGTATCAGTTAAGAGTAACTCGAAGTACTGTTATTTGACCAGGGTGAAAATGTAAAACCTCAAAATAAATACAGATAAGACGACATAACAATATGAGGTTAGCTGCAGACACAATGGCAATTTTGATGACATAGGTATAGATAGGAAAGTGTTTAGGTTAGAAGGAAGAAGTAGAAATTTAAGTTTTTGGGGTCTGTGGTTACCAAAAAAAAAAAATTATGGTAATGAATTGAAGTGAAAAAATCTTACATTGAAATTTTTGTATTATTTTGAAAATTACACATTATCTGTATACAATGTTTCGGGACTATTAAAAATAATTTGCCAACCATTTAGTCTGTTTGCTTGTTTTTTTTTTATATTCAATGTCATCGATCCTTCTTTATATCATCAATTCTTTTATTATTATTAATTGCTTAATTTTTTGAAAATTTGTTTCAGATTTATAATTAATTTTTTATTAAATAAAGAAAAAGACCTTTCAATTTTGCAGTGCTCTATCATTTCGGCTTGTGGTTCACCGATGGGAATTGGAACTGATATAGGAGGCTCGACCAGAATGCCGGCATATTACTGTGGAGTGTTTGGCCATAAACCAACAACAGGTGAACTGAATTTATATCTATTTTCCTGGCATGTGTTCATTTATAAATATGTTTCCTGATAAATTTGGTGAACATATATGTATCTTACATAAAAAAATCTTACAATACTTGGATATATAAGTCCAACAGTATTCAAGACAAAATTGATACTCATATCAAATCTCACAAATCAGTTTAAATATTTTTTAAAATGTATTTATAATTCTAATACTTTTTGAACATATTTATACTTAATTATATTTAAATTGATTGAAACTAACATCTGCATTAAAATTATTTACAATGTTTACTATAGATAAATAATATTTACATTAATTATTTATTCGCAAAGTTATAATAATTAAAGTTTAATTAAAACTAAACTATATATTTATTTAACTAAATTATATTGTAATAATTTTAAAATATTAAAAATAAAAATAAAAGGAATCTGAATAGTTTTTTAAACTTTTTTCAAATATGAAAGAATAACTTAGGGTTCTAATTAATAACACTAATATCAAATGGATAATAATTAGTTTTATTATATAACAAGGCTCTTAATTTTATTATATAAAAAGAGAGAGACTCTTAATCTCAGGGCGTGTTGTTACTAGACAATCAGAACAGGCATTTACAATAATTTCAATTAATTAAATTTAAATCTGTTTTACAAATATATTCTAATTTAGTTATAACAAAAACTAACCAAGCTCTACGATCTTCTTGATTCCTGGTGTCTTCTGTTTTCTTTTGTTCTGGCGTCCAAAATGGCTTTCTTCTTGACAGAAATTGATGTGGACCTCTTCATACTGTCCCTTTATAAGGACGTCATACTGCACCTTTCTCCTCTCTCTCCAGACAACAACTCCTCAAGTTCAAAAACAAAACCTGCCTTGAGGTTAGATGTAAACATCGATTGTCCCCCAACAGTTAGGGATTTTTCCAAATGATTTATTTTCTGAATATTATTCTGTAGCACTATTTCTTGATTTCTATTTTTCCTTTAATTTACTGTATTTTCAATTATGAGGGGACGAGTTAAAATAGTTTTTTATGATATTTGAATCTGCTCAACATGGCCTTGAATCAACATACCGCCATCTTGGTTTTTTGTATCACGAAGTTATTATCAACAATGAAATTTGGTTAGCTTGCTTTTTGGATAAACAAAACAAATTAACAATCTTAAAATGATACATAAAATAAAACATATTATAAACCCTTTATACACCAAAATATATTATTTACTCAAAAAGAGCATATTACAATATATTGAAATTATATTAAAACGAAACACTCATTGGATAATATATTTGAACGATTAGAATAAAAAAAAAAAATTATTTAAATTTAAAACAATACCAAGATTTTACACAAGTAATTTTCTCAGATGATTTCTCTGTCAATTTCTCAGATGATACTTGATTATTAACCTCTCAACAAAACTGATTAGAAAAAAAGGCGAAATAATTGTCTTGATTGTTTTTTTTAATAAAGCAAAAGAATTAAAGTGATTGAATAATTATAATATTTAGTGTTGTAACTACCACACATTATACTATCGTAGTTTCAGATGTAAAAAGGACAAATATTAGACAATCACTGATACATGTGCTGTACTAACTTATCTGTGCCTGCTAGCTCGGTGGTGAGAGAGGCCTAAATGTATTTTTCCAATCTTTCTGTTGTCTGTTCGATCCCAATGAAACTATTTGAAAAATTATGATTTATTTATTTTTCTCTGGTACAATATATGCGACTTCTGCCGGGCCAGCTTCAGTCTCTCCCTAGCGTGATTTGAGAAGGTGAGGTGCCTGTCAAGAGTCACGCCAGGGAGAGACTGAAGCTGGCATGGCAGAAGTCGCATAGGCTCTACCATCTGCTGACGTCACAACAGATCTCACTACACCTGAAACTACAAATATACAAGGCCATCATACGTCCAACGCTGCTCTATGGTGCACCACTCATGAGACACCTCTACAAGACAACACTGACCAAACTACAGAGTTTCCAGAACTCCCTCCTGAGGCGAATAGTCAGAGGAACTTCACTCCAGCGGGCTAGGAACAGAGAAATATGTGAGGAGCTCCAACTCCCGTCTGTGCTGGAATTCATAGGCCTTAGGCACATCAAATTCTTTGATTGGCTGAAAGCCTGTGCCAATCCACTATTCCGTGAAATCGCCCCTCCACCCAGATCTGGGAGGTGGCAAAGTACTGTTCCCTGGTTGATGTCTTCGCCTTGAGAGGAACTTCTGGCTCAACAGCCTGACGTCATCACTTTAACAACACCAGCAGGAATAGCCCCTCCCTATTCCCAGTGAGCTTCAGGCAAACACATGCCATCACTGATGACACTACCTTCAGCGTACCCGGCAATCTATTTTACAATGCCATACTGGCAAAACAAGATGCTTTAATCGCCGGTATATGTTGTAATAATTTTTAAAATTATTAAAAATAAAAATAATAAGAATTTTGCTCGTTTTTATAAAACTTTCTTCAAATATAAGAGATACTTGGGTTCTAATTTAAGAACTTTACTACTTAATGGGTAATATAATTTTATTATATAAAAGGACTCTTAATCTCAGGGTGTATTGTTGCTAGGCAATCAGAATACAAACACTTTTACTATTAACTTAAATTAATTAATATCTATTTTACAATGTATTCAAATTTAGTTATAACAAAA
>NW_027115065.1:614386-616058 GCF_000696795.3 Halyomorpha halys
AAAAAGAGCATATTACAATGTACATATATTTTATTTTGTATATATTATAATTTGTTTATTAGGAGGTAAGAAAAAAAACTTAGTATTGAGCTATAAAGGGTTGGAGAATTACTCTGTCAGAGGATGTATCAGTATATTTCAAATTTAATAATTTTTCTAAAAGCTGAATGATGATGAGATACAAAAATAAAAGATATTTATGTAGTAATAATTGTTAAATCATTCTGTTGTAGGTCTTATGCCAATAAATGGATTTCCATTTTACACTGGGGATGAACTGGATACTATGGTCACATTCGGCACTTTTTCTAGAACTGCCAAAGATATAATTCCATTTTTAAAAGTAATTATGGCTGAAAATATCAAATTGTTAAAGCTTGATACGAAGGTATGTGTACATTTATTTTTATTTCATCTATTAAATAATTATTCTAACCATATATTAACAACTTCTTTGTAATGATTCAGAATTAAATTTCCACACAAGGTATGTGATGAGAATTTAGGTTGCTTTGTTTCTGAATAAATTTTTTTTTCAGCCCTGAAATTCAGGTCGAAACATCGGCACAAATAAATAAGTTTCGTTTATTTGTGTATTTTTGTTGACTGCAGCCCTGAAAATCTTCTCCTCATTAATCTATGGTCAACTATTAACACCTCTTATTTTTTTTTTTTTTGTTTCCTTAAAACTTGGTGTTTGATTTTCACATGCTTTCACCCTGATGTGTTGAATTTTCTTGGAGTAATAATATTTCATCTCTATTTGATCTATATATTTTTTGGCTTTAAGTTTTATTTTGGAATCTTTTTGTAACATCTATTTGTTAACTACTTTATTTTCGTTGTTTCAATCAAAATGATTAGGATCCCCATAGCACCCAAGATTTTTTATTATAAAACTTTATAGCAATAAATATATTTATTAGTTTTACTTTATTTATATAACTTTTTTTGGGTTAGGTGCAAGATAATCTTGATTCCAGGGTAAACTAGTTTGTCCTTGGCTAAATCAGTTTATCTTATACCTGTCAGGCCCCTTGGATAGCACTAAATGAGCAGATACTCTTGTCGCAACGGCCCCTTAAGTTGCAACGAGTTGCAAACCAATTCAAGGCAAAATTTAACTTATATTGGATTGCAAGTGAGAAAATTTCTTAATAGCCTATTTCCTGTGGCTTAGGAAAACAACAAAAATGTTTGGTCTAGACTAAACTTTTAATCTTGCAAGCGGCAAAATAAATACGTTAGAACCTGTCAATGCTGGGATTCCCCTCGCTCGACTTTTTATATTAATTCACTCATTACATGTTGTGACTTATGAATGTGCAATATGAGGATAATTTGATTCAATAATTTTTATTATTATTGTGTTGTTTTTATATTTGTATTATGGATGTGCCATATTATAGTATTCAAGTTGATCATTTAGATTGGAGAGAACAGTTTTTAAAAGAAATTTAACAAATTGAAATTATGAAATCTTCTCATTTCAATGTTTTAACAAAGGCCCTGTACTTAGATCTTATCCTACAAGTGGAAAAAAAACAAAATATATATAATAAATAGTTGATCGTATAATTTAAAATATGAAGAAGATGGTCAGGGTTGCAGTCAAAAAGAACAAAATAGTTTTTTATCTCATGTTTCGTCCCACTTTTTTCCATCATATATA
>NW_027115065.1:616108-639942 GCF_000696795.3 Halyomorpha halys
TATATATATATTTTATGACATATTTCTTACATTTCAGCCCTAATTCATTGGGAATTCTTAAACACACTCTTCCTCCCCCAGACACACTACCAAAATATTATAGTTTCATTAATACACCATACGGAAGTATTTTTTTTTTTTTGTTAAGCTAGCTTAGTTTTGCTATACATAAAAATAGATTCATATATAAAGAGTTATTAAGTTGATTAATAGTAATTATTGTAAATGCCTGTTTCTGATTGCCTAGCAACAATACGCCCTGAGATTAAGAGTTTTTTTGTATAATAAAATTATATTATCTATTTGATTTTAAAGTTCTTAATTTGAACCCAAAGTATCTTTAATATTTGAAAAAAATAATAAAAAGAAAAAAAAAATTCTTTTTTATTTTATTTTTAATAAATAAAATTATTACAATATACTTGGTAGTTTGTGCATTAATTCGTTGCTGAGGTTATAATCTCCAATCCTTGTTTGACTATAAATTAAAAATGACAATAGTTATAACTATTTGACATCAATCATAACCATGGAGACAAAAAAAAAAAAATAAAAGCACTTCTTTTATTTTAAGTACTAATCTGTAAATGAAAATAATATAACGGGAGTTCCCATTTTTTTTGTTAACTAATTTATAATTTTTGCTTTGCTCTGTTATCTAGGTGAATTTGCAGGATGTTAAGTTCTATTATTGTTTAGAGCCAAAAGACTTACGTGTAAGCCCTGTTTCAACAGAAGTAAAATCAGCTATTTTAAAGGCCGCAGACCATTTGAAAACAACATCCAAATATGATTTGAACGAGGTAAATCAGTTAAATAATTTTAAATGAGTTCTGTAATTTTTCACAGCAATGATAAAAAAATACATGATAATTATCATATTTGTTCGTATAGATCCTAAATATAAGTCAATACCCTATTTTGAGAATAATTTTCAGGGGAAAAAAATTAAAACACAACAAGAAATCAATTTTCTAATTTAATTTACATATATCAAAGAGAACAAGATGCTTAATATAGGTACTTCACTGATAAATAGTATCATTATATCATAAAAATACATCATCTTGTTTCTACTTAGACTTATCTAATTAGATTAGTATTCCCAATCCCTAATTCTAAGTAGGTAGCAATTGAGGTAAGTAGATGAAGGGGTTATGTTATAATTAACAAATTTTAAGAAAACAAGGTTCAATTTTTTTTATTGGAACTTATGTTTTGAAGTGTACATAGCCCCGTCTACATCTATCTATCACAGATATTAATTGGATTTTGAGGTTAGAGTATCTTACTCTAACTTGATAGGAATCTACCCTCTTCATCCTAACTAAAGATTAAAAAAATATTACCATCAGCTATTCTTCTGTTTTGATTCCATATAACCTTAGTTTTTGTCGTATGTATACCATTTTTCTTGAACATATTATACCTGATATCCCTTTAAACAAATTTTTTTTTTTATTGAATTATCTTTCCCTCAAATGTATGGTAGTGATTGAGCATTTTTCATTTATTATTAATGTAATCTGTGTGTAGTATCCTATCTAGAAAGTATATTGAAGTAATGTGGCTTGAAAGCCCTGGGTTTGTACAAACACAAATTTTTTTTGGAAGATTATTGATTGACCGTGTGTAAAGATGAAAGGAATATGGTCCGGGTGCGGTTTTTTTGTTTTGACTGCCGTCAAAACAGCCCTGACGAAGCCCTGCAACGTGGGGCGAAACGTTGGCTCATTAAAATAATAAAGTCAAAAAAACTCAAATAGTAGAATTAGAGTTTTTTTGACCGCATCCGGACCATATTCCTTTCAAATTTTTTTTGTTTGGATCTGAATATAGGTCCACGGGAGACACTTTCAGACAAAAACCTCGACCTGTATTTGGGCAAATATAGTATGTTATAGCATTTGAATTAAAGATTTCTCTAAAATTTATCTTTCCTTTTATTATATACTTGGTAGTTTGTGCATTAATTCATTGCTGAGATTATAATCTCCAATCCTTGTTTGACTATAAATTAAAAATGACAATAGTCATAACTATTTGAGATCAATCATAACCATGGAGACAAAAAAAAAATAAAAGCACTTCTTTTATTTTAAGTGAGTTTTTTTGGACCAGGGTCCTTGGAGTTTGTAGCCCAGTATCTTGCCAATGAGACACCCTCTTCCACTTAATTCGATTTGTAAAAATTGAAATTCTATTAATTTAGCATAATTATTTGCACTTAATATTTATTTTGTGGATTATTAAACTAAGAAATAAAAAGTTTAATACTCAATATTTTTCATGGTTTTATTCTGTAACAAACACCAACAACATACACTACATCTATAATTGTACTTTTCTAACAGATAAGCCATCTTTGTTGTTCAATAATGATTCACTCATTAATCATCAAATATATGACAACATTGAAGGAGTTTTACCACCTTATATTTATTAAGAAAATTATTGGAAAACTAAACTCTACATCCTTACTACAGATTCAACAGATGCTTTTTCTGCTTTAGACATTAAGAATGCTTATATTTTTTTCAGATATCTTTTAATGAATTCAGACACAGTTTGTCTTTATGGAGGCATGAAATGACAAAAGAGGATGGACTGGCACGAAATTTTTCGAAGGATTTGACTAATCAAAAGGTACTTTTTGAAGGTTTTTTTCCCTACTAAATTTCTCAGAAAATAATTTTTTTTTTTTCAACTTTTGTCTTAATATTATCCTTCCCCCCTCTCTTGTTATAAATTTTGAACTTGTTTCCATGAAAATATCTCTATTTTTATAATGAAACAGGAATATCAAAATAAAAGTTTGTACATAAAGAAATGACTTAAAATTATTATTAAAACTTTGAAATGATGCTAATCTTGTACAACGCTTTAAGCTAATTAATTCCACCAGCCATTTTTGGTTAATAATAAATAGTTTTCTTTTGCTATTTTGATACCTTTATTCACCGCCACCCGGACTAACTTCCTCTAATAATTCCACGAATGTTTTAATAATCTAAAAAATTATATATATTTTTTTTATATTGTAAAAGTGGTGGAGATTAGGATCATGATATTAATATTTCTTAGAAAGTTAATATCAGTGTCTGTCACATGTCTGTTTTTGTTTAGACTAAATTTAAAAATGTTTTGGACTGAATTTATTACAAAATTTGATAGTGATACAAAACCATAATAAGATGTAAGTGATAAATTAATCGTAAAACATTTTTTAGTAATTGATGCCATATAAAATTGATTTTTGGAGTTCTTGAAGATTACATGTAAGCTGAAACGTCTGATATTTTGTTTTTAAATTAAAATTAGTGAAATAATGTTGCCTATAATCTAAACAAATTTATTTTAACCTAAAATAAAGTTATATACATTTTTTTTATGTTTATATTAAAAAATTCCTTTTTTAAAATTTTAATCAAACCTTTCCTGCCTATATAGAAACCAAGTCTAATCCATTAATTTGCCCAAAAGTATTTTTGTCACCATATATTTTTCTGTTGTAATAGTACAATATTATGCATTTTTCTCTAGTAATAGTGCAAATACTATAAATAATACCTTAGAAACAAAACTAATTTTTAAAGACCACTAAAACTATTATTTTTGTTTACATGTATCACTTAATTTTAATCTTTAAAAGTACATTATAGATTAAAATTTAATGGGAAATTTTTTTCACATTTTATATGTAAATTGGTTATTGAATAAAATGGATAAAAATAAAGTTAAATTAAGATTTATTATTGCTTGATTTAACAAATCTTCAAGCACATTTATTATATGGAGGAGCTTTCTATTTTATATAAAGCAAATAATTTTAATCTGTAAAAATAATGTTTGTCTTAGTGATTGTTATAAATAAATAATATGATTTATAGGGCAAAGTATCTTTGTGTGCGGAGTTTGCCAAGACACTTATCTGTCAGTCTGATCACACGCTCGCATCACTAATGCGCATTGTTGATGTTGAAGTTTTACCTCTTACAAATCCTAGTTGGGCAGAATCAGAAATAAATACACTTAAGAAAAGGGTCTCCGTAAGTATATTTGTTCAATTTTAGATTTTAAAGTTCAGAATGTTGTATGCGAATTTGTTGGAAGTTAACTAGTAAAACTTCCAATAATAGACATAAAAAATTCTTCTTAATGATTTTTTTCATTCAACAATTATCAATGATCAACAACCTTAATTTCCATGTTTATATTTCCATAAAAAAAGAATTAAAAAATTGTGGAGTCTGCAGCAATGACTTAACTCTGACTTACAATACTTTGGTTTATTCACAAAAACAAGTTTTCCTAATTCTGTTTTTGGGTTTACCCTTTTTTTCTTTTGTAAAATACATAGGTTAGCATTAAGAAATCACTATGATAAAAGCATATAAGATAAGAAATCCAGAATGATGGATTTTTCAGATGGTTCATTCTGAAGATGGGGAAAGAACTCCTATATTTCAATAAAGGAATAGTATATAATAAAGAAATGTATTAATTGAAAGTATAATTCTTCTTCTTTTACTGACACAACAGGCGCAATAAGCTGCCCTTAGCCTGCTCAACCATCTTTCTCTATCTTCTGTTAGGGTAACTGGGATCCTAAGTTATCGTAGATCCTGCCTCACAGCATCCCTCCATCGGCCCTTCGGCCTACCACGTCGCCGCACACCATCCGGAACGTACCTGTACAGTTTATGTGCCACTCTTTCCTCGCTCATCCTCATTACATGGCCAAGCCATTTAAGCCTTTGTATTCTTATGTACATGGAGATGCTACATTCCTTATAGAGCCCAAAAAATTCATCATTTTTCCTTCTTCGCCAATTACCATTCTCGCATACGGACCCTAAGATTCTCCTCAGAATTACTCTTTCAAACCTGTCTAGCAGGTTAATGCTTTTATTACTTAGCGTCCAAGTTCCTCCACCGTATGTTACGACTGGCCTTATCAATGTTTTGTACAGGGTGAACTTGGTGGTACGACTAACAAGTCTGCTTTTAATTAGCCTCCAATGGAGAAATTAGTTTATTCGATTTGCGACCATAAATGCAACTCCAAATTCATGCTTATTTTCGCTTCCACTATATAGCGTTATGAAATTTTTGCTCTTTATATCACCTTTTCCAGTCCATCTCATCTCCTGTATTGCCAAGATGTCCAAATAGGCCTTCTGTGACAAATCAGTAAGCTCTTTAAGAGCCCCAGCCCTGTATAAAGTACATACATTCCAGGTTCCTATTTTATATGTCCGTTTCCGAGATCCATGTCGTTGCCGTGAATCAATCCTACATCCGAGGCTTCGTTGAGTGTTCGTAACAATATGGTTTTTACAATTCATGGGGAGTCGGCCAATGAATTAACCCTCCTCCTTTATCCAGGCTTGAGACTGGCAATGGCCCTAGCGTAGCTATTTCCATTGGCGGAGTTAGTTGAAAGTATAAGTAGTCAATGTTTATTTCTTTTTTACAGGAACTTTTAGGAGAGAATGGAGTGTTACTTTTTCCCAACTGTCCAACAGAGGCACCATATCATTATGTTTCTTTGCTCAAGCCTTATAACTTCGCTTATTGGGCAATAATGAATGTCCTCAAACTCCCAGCGACACAAGTTCCGCTTGGTCTGACAAAGAATGGTCTACCAATTGGTGTGCAGGTAACAGTTGTATTAACTATGTTTTGTATTTATTATTAATATTGTTTTGAAATAAATATTTTTCTGACTCAAATGTATTTATTTAGGTTGTAGCTGGACTGAAAAATGACCACCTTTGTATTGCTGTCGCTGAAGAACTAGAAAGAAAATTTGGTGGGTGGGTTCCTCCTTTTTATCAATAATGAATTTTTGTACAAATGGTCAAGTTGTTTTAAATATCACCATTAATTAATTGTAATCACAGCACATAATGTGGTTTGGAACTGATTAATTTTTATTTTATATGAAACTGGCTGTATTTTATATAAGTAAAAAATACCTTTTTCTAAGTTAGAAATATATATTTTTTTATATCTTGTATTACATTTATTTTATTATACTTGTTTATTACTTTTAAAGTTTATTTTAATACTCTGTTTTTATTTTCTTATCCTCTAAATTAGCGAATGTATTACAACTTATCTGTTCCTTTATATTATCTCCAATGGTTTGGAACTGATTAATTTTTATTTTATATATTTTTTATAAGTATTTTAAAAAATATATCTTTAATATCTTATATTACATTTATTTTTCCTATACTTGTTTATTATAATTCATTCATTACGGACATGCCCATGCTTGAAGGGTAATATTTAATCATTTATTAATGTAATGGCATAGCCTATGAATAATATAATATAGCCTATAATATGATAAAAATACATATTATTTCATTAACATAAAATATTTTTATTACAGCATTTTTTAAAATTCAACGTTTAATCTTCAGCTTCATTTATTCAAGTTGATGCTTTTATAAAAAAAATTCTTGAGTAGATGATTAATAATTGTTGATATAATAATATGAGGTTAGGATTTCAATTCCCCAACCCATTACTAAACCTGCTACACAAATACCCTCCTGAAAAAAATATATTTCTATTTTCATCAATAACTTTCTTCATGCTAAAAGAGTTTTTTTTATCTTAAAATTAAAATTTGTTTTATTTACAATCTAATCGACATTGTTTTTATGTATAAACTAAACAAATTCTATGTGTGCCTCATGTTTCAAAAGAGTTATAAATAAGCATTATCTGGAGTACACCCTCTATGTACCTAAAAAAACTTTTTCTATCAAAATTAGATTTGTAATGAGGTGTAGATAGTTGACCGTAGATTACTGATTGGAGAAGATGGTCCGGGGGGGGGGGGGGGGTGCGGTTAGCAAAAAAACAACATAAATAAACAAAAAATATTTTTTTATTGAAAATATTTTGTTATTAATATTTTTTTGTTTATTTATGTTTTTTCTTTGCTGACCCCACCCTCGACCATCTTTTCCAATTAATTAAAATTAGATTAGATTAGAATTAGGTCAAAATTCAAAATCAACTTTCTTTTTTTTCCCCACTCAACAATGCAGTTTTTTTTTAGCATCAAGCACATACGAAACTATACAACTCCAAGATACTAAATAATTTTTTTCTGCCAAAATTAGGATGCTCCTGGTATGTCTCGGAAAAATCATCTTCAAAAATTTCACTATTGGGCATATAATATAAAATAAATTAACCAGAATTTTGTCTAATCATGGTAGAAAAAATTGTTTATCATCTGGAAGAATGAATTTTGTTTTGTATTTGAAGCAAATGATCCTCAAAAACTGCACTGTTGGACCCAAAAAAATGAGTAGATTTTTTTTTATTTAATTTTTCAATTGAATTGATTATTTTTTTTTTTTATAGAATTATTTTTTTGTTATTTATGGGATATGATGTTTTATGTACGCTTGAAACAAACCATCTTAAATTAATGCAGTCTTTACATATTAGATATCCTTTTGCAAAGAGCGCCTTTTTTGAAGTGAAATGCTGCTCTTTTGAGTCGAGAGGATATTTTATGAACAGATGTCTATTAGCACTCAAATTAAAGCTAGTGTAATGGACAATAAAGAAGTTTATGACCTCTACCTTTGTAGGAATAGTAGTTTTCATGATATTTGCTAAAATAAATTGATTTATAGTTGTTCGGACAATAAGTTTGATATATGAAAAACTTCATTTTAGAAACCATTGAACATACAGATGTCTGCCAGAGCTCAAATTAAAGCTAGTTAAATTTACTACAAAATAGTTAATTCTGTTTATCTTTGTAGAAGTAGTAGTTATTATATTTGACAAAATAAACTAACAAAATGTTAATTTCTAGTTGTTCGTATAAAATGTTTGATTTTGGAAATAATATATCTCTAGATCCATAAGACGCACATGTGTCTGCCAGCACTCAAAATAAAGAAATTTTAACTTACTATAATGTAGTTTATAACACTTATCTTCGTACGGGTAGTAGTTTTTATGATATTCACATATGAATATAAATTTGGCAAATGAAAATTTGTCCATAGAACTATAAATCAATATGTTATAGCGAATTTCATGAAAACTATTACTCCTACGAAGATAACATCATAAACTACTTTATAGCTCATTAAACTAGCTTTAATTTGAGTGCTAATAGACTGTAGGTCAAATGGTTTTTGAGATATTGATTTTTCAAAATAAATTCACTAACTACTGATCTTTCAGTATGTTCCGTACAACATTTTTATGATATCTTGTTTTTTAAAAAGCTATATCTCGAGAACTATTTAACGTAAATAACTCTATTAGGGCTCATATTTTAGCAAATTTACTCTTCTTTAAATGACGTTCTCTTAGGTTTTCTTTTGTTGTTCCTACTTTTTAAGATATAGAGGTCCGAATGAAAAATTAGTTTTTTTAATCGCTTTGAAACCGCCGCCATTTTTTATTCCTCCTACCTATACTTGGCAGACTCATCAATTTTGACTAATAATTATACATAGTTATCATTAAAGTAATAAAAAATTAGGGTGAGATAACTGCCTTTTTTCTCCTCATGGGCTCTTGTACTATTTGGGCTGGCTAGTAAAAGTTGGCCTGAATCGCGGGCAGCTTGACGGCATATGTAAGGGCACTTGTTCTGCTGTTGTTTTCATTTTGTATTTTTTTTATAACTGCCAACTGAAAAATATTTCTGCTTTCCGTCAGTTAATTAAATAAAGAATATATTCAACCTTTATATTTAATAATTAACCCTTGTTTAAGGTTGTATACTTTAAAATTATATCGATTCGGTGTTAATACACTGTTTCAAATCTTGTTAATTTTTTATTTAACACAGTACAAATATATTTTTATGAAGACATAGTATGTCTAGGTAATTAAATTAAAAAGTTTCTGATAAAAATTTTAGAAGGAAGGTTGAATTTATAGGTTATGTTGTACAATATATATATGAATTATTGTCATCTACAACCTACTTTGCTGATATTTGTCTTTCCTTTCATTTCACTTATCTTTATTTTGTTTCTCTTAACAATGAAAATATAATAAATAAAAACAAAACAAACGTATGCAAGCATTTGTTCAAGTCTTTGATTTGCGGAAAGTGCCAAACTTATAAATCCAGCATAACCTAAAAGTAATTGGTAAAAAGAAAAACATATTAATGCTTAGATAATATAGCGTAATCCTAACCTGACAATTCTTTTAGGATTAAATTTCATTTTTATCTATAGACTTGTTCTTATAGCGTGGTATTTTCTTGAGATTCTGGAGTTTTGTTATCTAAAGTGGTTAAAAATATTTTTGACAAGGTACTCTTTCTTTTGGTTCTAAAAGGATTAAGACGTTGGTTTTGATTTGAAGATCGTATTAAAGAATTGTATTACAACGGTAATTCGGTGCAAAATAATGTAATACAAAATACAAAAACAGCAAAATGTAAAATACATTAGCGATGCTCATACTTCAATAATAGCTACTGGAAAAAAAATAATGGGTTAAAAAAAAACAAGATGTACGAAGAGTGAGCCTGGAATTTTCCATAATTAACTGGTGATGGGAAAAGTAAAACGTAAAAAACACTCTCATAACTGAGAAAAACCAACTTAATTTTACTAAAATATGTTTAAACAATCAATAGCAAAAGTAAGCGTGATTACTGTTATGTTATTCTCAGAGTAATACTTAAATTTGTTTACCACAATTCTGTACTTATTCATCGATAAGACTTTCTCTTCTGAATCTTGCTCTTCTTTCCCTTTATTTTTATCCTTTTCCTTCCCCATCGTATCTGGAAAGATTACCCAAGAATCTTAATTATTTGAGTACACGGATTATAACACTTGCAAATTCGTTGTCTCTTCTACACGAGAAAACAGCTGAATTGATTCCTATTAAACCTTTTTTCTGTTATATGGATATAAACCTCCTAAGAAGGTTTTAAGAAATATTAAAGATCCGTCTTGTTGTATCAATACTAAAATACAATTACTACTGGAACATAAAAATAGGGTGTGGAACATTAAATGAGACATTCGGTCGTAAAACATCGTGTCTGACATTTTTGTGAATTATTTTTTTTTAACATCTGATTTCATGCGTTATTAAAAGAATGTGTTGATATTTTTTTTTTAAAACAATTATATTTGTATTAAGTTGTAGTAAGTACTAGTTGAAGGTAAAATATAGTAACTGATAAAGATGGCCGCCGACGCAGTCTGTTTCATAACTTCAATGTCAAATAAAAAAGGAAAAAAATTCAATATTTTCTAAATAAAGTTTTCAGAATCGCAATGGATGCTCCTTGGTTGGTAAGAAATAGCCAATTGCATCGGGAATTACGAATGGAATCAATAGAGGATTATATCAAAAAACGGTTCATGAAGTTCCACTCCCAGTTGCCGACAGTTAAAGGAGCTGTGACCCGCAACTTGGGAAACCTAACCTCAACCCGAAGACTGAAGCCCAGACTGCTGCAGTACATCCTATTATAAATTCTATTATTGATGTAACTTCTATTTTATTTATTTTCTCTTTGTTTTTTATTTTCATTAGAGGCAATTGTTTGTTTTGTAAAATCTACGAATATTGTTTTTTTTTTATTAACTTTACTTTTGTCTCTTATCAAGGAGTATTATTTTTATCTATTTATTTTATCATTTTTTAAAAATTATGACGTTGTATCTAGTTCGGAGTGTCTTTTGTACGAGACTATAACCCCCGGAATGTAAAAGGTTCTCGTAATGTGTTAGAAAGAAGTATCTTACCTCGGCGGAACTGCTTTTATTTTTCAACATAGTCTCCCTATAGACCAATGTATTTGGTCCTGCGATGTTGCAATGCCTTGATGCCATCTCGAAAATGAGATTCCTCCAGGTCTGCAAAATACCTCTCCAATTCGCCTGTGAGTCCTTTCGTTGCAGGAAATCTCCGTGCACCTAGGAAAATTTCCGCTTGAGGAAGAGATGAAAGTCTGATAGTGCCAAATCAGGTGAATAAGGTGGATCTGGCAACAATTCGTACCTCAGTTCATGAAGTTTTGCCATGGCAATAGCACTTGTGTTAGAGCGGGCGTTGTCCTGATGAATGATGATTTTTTTCCTTGCCTTCCTTAGTTTTCATCTGTAGTCACAATCCAGCACAAAAAAACCTTGGTTGCGCTGAAAACGGGCCAGAGTTTGTTCGGACATTTCCAATCTGGTGCGTTTGTGGTCCAATGTCCAAAGCCGCGGCACCAATCTTGCGAATAATTTTTTCATTCCCAATTCTTCGGTTAAAATGTGATATACCCTTAGAGATGTCATCCCTACAGCTTCAGCAATCTCACGCACTTTCATCGAAGATGCTCCATGGCAGTTTTATGCACTTTTGCGACAAATTCTGGGGTCGCAGCACTTTTTGGCCGTCTACGCGGATCATCATCCAAGCTATCCCAACCAAATTTAAACTCGCTGGTCCACTTGGCAACAGTTGAATATGAAGGAGCAGAGTCCCCCAGTGTGTTCTGAAAGTCGGCATGAATTTCCTTTGCTTTCATTCCTTTCTTTACAAAGTACTTAATCACTGCTCGAATCTCAGTTTTTTCCATTGTCACCAATCACTACGTATAAAACAACAATAAATAGTCTTCACTACTACTCACGCCAAGTATTCACTCACAAAGGATGTGTGATTATTGCGCGGGGACCTGGTTGCTCTAACACTGACATCTAGCGCTGATTCCGAACTTTTCAAACCACCCCCATACATGATGTACATGACGAATATTTCAATATCTCTTTCATCGGTTAAAGAAAAAGTTGACAAGTTTGACGCAAGGATTTTCGTGAATCAAATGAGAAACGTCAGTTTGGCTTTTGAATGATGATTGTCAATCCGATTCACAATGCGTGGGGTCTCTAAAACGTAATATTTTAAATTGTTTCTATGGTTATTATAACATCTGTTAATTTTACAATTTAGAGAGCTGAAAAATAGATAATATAATGTTGGCAGTTGATGAAACTACTCGACTTAAACCACTCAATGAAAATTACGTATCTTTAGAAGTAAATGCTGATAATCCTGAGTTAGTAGATTTGAATTCTTTGCTCCACCAAAAGAACAGTCGCGTCCATTGCCTTGAACTTTATAATTCAAGTAAGTTCATCCTAACGAGTATATTAATAATACTACTTCATTAGGGATATTCATGATGTTGTGTTAAATGTAAAATGTTTTACCATGTTAAATGTTATAACTATAGGATTGTGAGCAGCCCTATTTGAAGTCATGTTAAATGTTAAATGTTTTACCATGTTAAATGTTATAACTATAGGATTGTGAGCAGCCCTATTTGAAGTCATGTTAAACGTTAAATGCATAAGAGCCCCTAGCGGATTTTCTCAGCAACTTGTTGTATAAGCCTTTATGTTTATAACCTTTCCTTCCAGAGCCTCATGTTATTGTTTACTTCGAATTTGATTTAAGTTTCAGTTTTGATTTAAGCAATTTATTACAACATGCCTAGAGTGAGTGAAAAGTGGAATTTGTGTGAAAGTTTAGCTTATGAGTGTCTTATTGATCTTCAAACTTGTGAGGAAGAGAATGAAGATGAGCTAATTGACAACTGTATTGAAAGTTTTTGAGTTTAGGTTGTTACTGATTTTCAATATTTCATTGTGCATCTTTGAATAAAATTATTATGTTCTAAGAAAAATTATATCTAATAAAAGTTGTTATTATGTCCACTTTTTTAGTATTTATTGTATTAATGAACCCATTATCCTCCTATCTTCAAACCTTATGATTGTTTAAGAATAAAATCACTTATTTTCAGTAATTTCTTTGAAAAATTTTCTAACAAGCATATATAGCATGTTACATGTCAGGTAAAAGTTAATTTAAATAGCTACAAAATGTCACTCCTCCCATGTTTCTACCTTAATCATGAGTGGAGCTATTTGTATTTAAAAAACTAGCCATTAACAATTTAGAAAACTATAGAGCTATAATTTCAAAACTGGCGAACATAATTTAATAAATAGCTGTTCAACTTATTTATTTGGACAGCCCTGATGAAGCCCTGCAAAGAGGGGCGAAACGTTGGAAAATAAATAGTTGTAAACTATTTTTATTTCTCTTTTGACCGCAACCCTGACCATCTCCCTATATAATAATTTAATAAAACTTGGATGTTCCTCTTAGGAGCCAGGAAGCTTTATGGAAACTACTTTGGTGTCAAATTTTATTAGATTATGAGATAATGAGGTAAAAAAGTATCTGAAATGTGTTGATTTCACATGAAACCAATAAGTTCAATTATTTTGTCAATCGGAATTCTTTAAAACCTCAAGTTTTAATTTTTTTAATTCAAATTTTTTTTTGTATTTTGATTTTACGAAGCTTCAGCTCCTCCGCAATCCCTTCCTTTCCAAATTCAAATCGCTTCCTATCCAACACAAGACGGTCTGTCTCCGTTGTATTATTAAAGTTATCCATTGTGATTTAATAACAGGGGTATGGAATAATAACTAGCACAAACACGAAAGAACTAACCTGACACAACAAACAAAAATGGTGGCGAGCTCAACTGGTCTATTGAGTGACGTCATTCTCCATTTAACAGACCAAGTAACAGACACTCAGCCACGTTACATGTTATTTCGATTTACCACGGCAAAAGAAGGCAATTTTTTTCCATTTAACATAAGTTTTTCAATTAACACGCTTTAACATGTTAAACTAAAGATCATGAATACCCCTTTTGTAGAAGCTATTTGACGTATCTTAATTTTGTAAATTTTCAAGAATAGTGAAAAAGGATCTATTAGGTATTTGTATGACAGAGGTAAACGACACTATGTCCTTTTTATACAAATTTTATATCAATATTGTTTGCTTTAAGCATAGGTAAATATGGCAAAGGTGTATAAAGGTTCCTCTACACGTTTGCTAAACGATTTTTCTTTTTTTTTTTTTTTTAATATTTATTTATTGCTATTTACAACTGTACATTATAATACATTTAGTAAATCTGATCTAAGTTAAATTGGAGTGTTACAGCCGTGTAGAGAAACTACCCATTGGTAGCACTCTAATGACATTTTAGATTAGCTGATCTCGTAGCCATCTTCTTCTCAGGCGCCTCGGAGGATTGTCAGGAATGGAAGAGGATGCAAGATTAGAAACTAGGGGGTTTGAGTGGTTAGAGAGTTTATAATGGAAGGAGTGATATCTGGTTCGGGCTAGATCGGTTACATAGGGAACATTAAGGTCTTTATGTATGATTTTATTTGTGACAAAGTAAGGAGCATTGAGGATTTTACGAAGGATTTTGGATTGTAAGGATTGAATACGAGAGGAATTCGAAGGTTTAGTGGAGCCCCAAAGCTCAACTCCATATTCCAGATTGGCCTTATTACAGTCTTTTGTAATGTGTTGGAAGTTTAGACCGTTTGTCTAGTAAGTGCTGTTGTAATAGTCGAAATCGACGTGCAGTTTCCTGTCTTTTCAGTCTGGTGTGATGATTCCAGGTTAATCGCTTGTCCAAATGTATTCCAAGGTAGCGGATCTGTTCGACAGAGGTAAGAGTAACATCATTAAATGAAACTGTAGGGCAGCCAGTAGGTTTACGACGAAGGGTAAAGGTGATTTGATGGGATTTGTTGGAATTTGCCAAACGATTAAACGATCATTCTCTACTTATAGTGAATTTGCTAGATTTTGGTTCCTAATACTTAAAACAATCTTTTCAGCGAAAAAATAAAAGAAAGCGCTTAATATTTGCGAGTACAAAGGACAATATGCTCGGTAAGGTTCGGCACCGCCTGTCTAACTCAGAAAATCAGTCTGCATCTTGATCGTACCCTGATGCATAAAGTTTATGATTTACGTTTTGTAGAATATCTGTAAAGCAAACTTATAATAAAACAATAAATAGAATAAGGCTTAGACATTACTCATCTATGATAACATAATGGATGAGAAGATAGTTGATCGTGGATAATATCTGAGGAGAACCGGAGAGTTGGCGGTGCGATCAGAGAACACAAATAAATTACAAAACTTATTTATGAATTTTATAACTTTATATTTTTTATTTTCTTAATTATTTTATTTTAGTTACATATTTATCCTTTATACAGTTTCCACAGCTGACAACCCAACCCATCCTAACACTATCCTCACCACGTATGCCGATGACACATGCCTATTGCCAGTGAACAATGATCCTTCCATTGTATCCCGATCCCTCCAATCCCACATCACCACCCTCGAAGAGTGGTGCCAAAACTGGAGGATTAAAATTAATTCCAATAAATCCCACCAAATCACATTTACCCTTCGTCGTAGACCTTCGTCTTGCCCCACAGTATCTTTTAATAATACCCCACTTATTCCTGTGGAACAGATCCGTTACTCAGCACTAAATCTGGACAAACGACTGACATGGAATCCTCATACAAGACTAAAAAGACAAGAAACTGCTCGTCGATTCCGACTATTACAACATTTACTAGACAAACGGTCCAAACTTCCAATCCATTACAAAAGACTAAACCATCTAATTCTTCTCGAATCCAATTCTTACAGTCCAAAATCCTTCGTAAAATCCTTAATGCTCCTTACTTTGTCACAAATCAAATCATCCAATAGGACCTCAATGTCCCCGATGTTGACGGTTTGGCCAGAACCAGATACCAATCCTTCCATGATAAACTTCCCAACCACCCAAACCAACTCGTTTCTAACCTGACTTCTCCTTCACTACCTAACAATCCTCCTAGGCGTCTGAAAAGAAGATGACCTCGAGATCTTCTCCTTTAGAAATGTTTTTGGAGTTCTATCAATGGGTAGATTCTCCACATGTTTGTATCATGTCATAATATCACTTACAGCAAATTTACTTGATGTGTATATATGCATACAGTTGTAAATAACAATAAATAAATTATTATTACTTACATATTTAATTACCAATATACACGTTTTATTTCCTACTACATTTTTAATAATTTTCATTTGTGTAAATATATTCGTATTTACTTTAATCATTCTATACACCCTTTTATTCATTGATTATCTTGCTTTTTTTTTGGTCTTAGCCCTGATGAAGGCTAGAAATTCTGGCCGGAACGTTGGCACTAATAAATAAGTTTTAAACTTATTTGTGTTCTCTGACCGCTCCCCCAACCATTTTCTCCTCATATATATTATCCATGGTCAACTATCTTAATAATGATTATTTTACAGGCAACCAAAGCAAGGAAATCGATTTGAAGCTATTTCTAGCTATAAAATGCAATCTTTTGTATAATGATTCACTTGCCGTTCTTATCTTGAAGAAAATAATTTTAGGAAAAGAACAAACTGAACTTCTTGCTGAGGTAATTTTTGAACAGGTATAAATATAATATTGAAATATCCGATCATTTTATTTTGACATCACTAATAGTACAAGAGCCCAAGAGGAGAAAAAAGTCAGTTATTTAACCCCAAATATTTATTACTTCAATGAAAGCTATGTATAACTACTAGCCAAAATTGATGAGTCTGCCAAGTATACGTAGAAGGAATAAAAAATGGCGGCTTTTCAAAAAGTTAAAAATAATTAATTTTTTATTCGGAGCTGTATACCTTTAAAACTACCAACAGCAATAGGAAATCCAAGAGAACATCATTTAAAGTAGAATAAATTCGCTGAAATATGAGCCCTAATAGAGCTATTTACGTTAAATAGTTCTGGAGATATAGCTTTTTAAAAAGCAATATTTCATAAAAATGTTGTACAGAACGTACTGAAAGATCAGTAGTTAATGAATTTATTTTGAAAAATCTATATCTCAAAATCCATTTGACGTACAGATGTCTATTAGCACTCAAATTAAAGCTAGTTTAATGTACTATGACTTCTTAATTAAATATTAAACTTTATTAATTAATGAACTAATTAGTTTATGGCGTTTATCGTCGAAGAAGTAGTAGTTTTCATGATATTTGCTAAAATAAATTGATTTACAGTTGTTCGGACAAATTTTCATTTGCCAAATTTATATTCATATGTGAATATCATAAAAACTGCAATCCCTATGAAGATAATAGTCATAAACTACTTTATAATAAGTTAAATTTCCTTTATTTTGAGTGCTGGCAGACATATGTGCGTCTTATGGATCTAGAGATATATTTTTTCAAAATCAAATATTTTTCGAACAACTAGAAATTAACAGTTTGTGAATTTATTTTGTCAAAAATCATAAAAACTACTACTCATACAAAGATAAACATAATTAACTATTTTGTAGTAAATTTAGCTAGCTTTAATATGAGTGCTGACAGACTTCTGTACGTCCTATGATTTCTAAAATAAAGCCTTTCACAATTCAAACCTATTGTCCCAACAACTATAAATCAATTTATTTTATCAAATATCATGAAAACTACTATTCCTATGACAGCTGTAGACTACTTTATTGTACGTTAAACTAGCTTTAATTTGAGTGATAATAGATGTCTATACGTCACATAGTTCCTGAAATATAGATTTCTCAAAATAAATTAACTAACTACTAATCTTTCAGTAGATTTTTAAGAAATGTTGCTTTTTAAAAAGCTATATCTTGAGAAATATTGGACGCAAATAGCTCTATTCGGGGTCAAATTTCAGCAAATTTACTCTCCTTTAAATGAAGTTCTTGTACATTTTTTAGTGTTGTTGGTAGTTTTTAAGATATAGAGAATGAAAAATTAATGTTTTTTAAGGTTTTGAAATAGCCACCATTTTTTAATTCCCCTGCGTATACTTGGCAGACTCTTCAATTTTGACTCGTAATTATACATAGTTTTTATTAAAGTAATCAAAAATTGCGGTGAAATAACTACATTTTTTTCTTCCTGGCTTTTGTACTTAAAGGCTTTCTTCACACTGGGAAATTCTGATAAGACGCGAAGGATACCGTAGTATCTTTAGAGTGTGTGGAAATCACCTCCAATGTAAGGTACATACTAATCTGATGCGATTTGACACGAACGCCTATACGTCAGGTATCTTCAAATATGTGAAATGAAGAGTGAACAAGCTTTCAATATAAAGTTTGTTGGTGAGGTTGGGAAATTCGTCGAACCCAAAACTCTAATTTACCTAATTATAGATAACTAAATATGAAAGGGAATTGAAAAGAAGTATTAGGTGGAGGGTGAAAAGAAAATGAGCATATGAGGCTTGTGCTATAACATAATTTCTGTTTTTTTTTTGGTATAAATTTTTTAATTGTTTTGATAATAGTTGTTGATTGGAAAAATTGGTCGGGGGGTGCGGTCAGCAAAGAACAACATAAATATGGTTGTTATCAGACTGGAAGATAACCTTCAGAAAGGTAATTATTCTCCTAAAATGTATGACCAGTAGCAAGTTTTACTCATTAAATGACATTAATATTGTAATATATTAGCAAGAATGACAAATAGGAGAAAATTATATGTAATATATAGGTTTTTGTTAACAAGTAAATAATTTATAAATAGTTCTTTGAGTGTATATCATATATGAGTGTTGTTGTAAGCGCATGTTTATGGTTTTGTTGAATTTGTTTTTTAGCAGCCTGAAGATGGGGGAAATATCCCGAAACGTTGCTGATGATATGAAATAAGCTATTGTTTTTTAATAAGGAAGAATTTATGTCATTCACTAAATCCTTTTTAATTATAAACAAAACAATATTTATTTTGTTTCGACATGAGTTTCTTACTTTTGACTTATGATAAGTCACTCACGCCTTATATTCCATTGAATCTGTCATATTGTTCAATTTGTAGATTCAATATTTGTTTTTCCAGTTTTTTAGACACTACTTGCATATCTTATATTATACATGTCTTCTCACCTACATGATATTATATTTCATCTTTCACTGTTATCAATCTTCTACCTTCTAATTTCATGATTATCAATCAATCATTTTCTACAATTAAATTATCAATTATCAATTTTTTATTATTTATGATTCAATTCAATATTTTGTATAATTCCAAATTTGTTTGTATATTATTCCTTCTGGTAGCTCAGGTCGAAACGTCGGCATAAATACATATTGTTTTGTTTATTTATGTTGTTCTTTGCTGACCGCACTCCCCCCCCCCCAACCAACTTCTCCGACCAGTAATCTGCGGTCAACTATCTACACCTCACGATAATAATTGTTGTTTTTAATGAATGGTACATTTATCCTAAGCATGCACAAGACCCAACAATTTTGCAGAACTCGTAATTGTTGAATATTAAAGCATAATTAATATATAGTTGTGAGTCGCCTTTCTTTTGCCTCGCCTATCAGAAACAAAGCAACTCAAATTAAGGCATACGTGTTGCCTCAGCATTACTTAATGTGAAAGAGCTAAGCCGAATGGTGTCAAATGCATCAAAGTTTTTAGTGCAAACTAAATTCAAATTCATCTTGTTTAACATGCTTTCTCAGTCAAGAATCAGTTTTACAGTCCAAATTACACCAATTTTAAATTCCAAATTACAGATCTTTCCAATCAACTATTTTTTTAATCTCAATGTCACCATAACAAACACAAGTTGTGGTATTCGATAATGTAATATTATTGTTAAATTATTTATACTTATTATTGAATTCTGAATAATATAAACTTAATTTAAATAATGGTTTCATCAACTTGCACTATGACAGGCCCTGTCCACAGCGCGATGGATACAGCACCTCTCCCTTCAAGAATGTGGCTTGACTGATGAATGTTGCAAGATTCTTTGCGATTCTCTTCCAAAAGCGCCATCTGTTTCTACGCTTGACATTTCTGGAAACAAAATCACGGCTGATGGAGCTTTAGTTATCTCCAATCTTTTGAAGGTTGTATTTTTGTAATCAGTTTCTAAAAAACCATGACCTACATATCCCTTTTATCCTTGACTTCATACCAACCAAATTCTCAAAATTCCATATAAACCTTTCCAATCATCGTAATCCTTTGGTTCAAACTTTATCTAGTTCCACCCATCCCTACAGCCCACCTAGAAGGTTGAAACAGCAGTGGCCAAGAGACTTATTGTAAAACAAAAATGGACAATTGGAGTTCAATGGTCAGATTCTCCACTTCTCCAAGTTGAGTGTTTGCGGCTTTAGCGCACTTGCTCAGCCTCCACTGGCTCACTACCAGTGATGCGGCGAGAGGGATGCGCTGGGATCTTTTGAGCTCTGCTCTATCTCTCACATGTAGGGGATAGAGTAGGCTCAGGGATTCTCAGCTCGATTGTGTAAATATTGTATATAAGAGTGTAAATGTGACTAGAGATTATATTATTTTATTTTTTTCATATACATAGTTTGATTATGTTAATTTTGTTTATTGCTTCTGTTTGAAAATATTTTAAGAGATATTTTTATTTTTCATTAATTTATTTATAGTTATTCTTATTTTATTTTATTTTAGTATGAATGTGATCATTCATCACTATTACCTATTGCCTACAACTGTGTGGCAAATTGTAATATCTATCAATAAATAAAAAAGTATTTAAATTAACAAAAAAAAAAGTTTCTAAGAATGAGATAAATTGGATTTTTTTTTGTAGTTGAAAAATTATGGGGAATAATTATAACTAGACAAGATAAAAAATAGCACATCTCACATTAACACCCTAAAATATTCTAATGAGGCCGTGATGGCCGAGACTATTAAAGCGTCATCTTGGCAACGTCGTGGCAGAAGCGGCGTTGGTAATAAGGGATGGGTTGAAATTTATTTTGTGGCGAACCCATGGAAACAATCTCGACCTGACCTCTCAATCTAAAAAAGGTTAATAATCAGTAGCACAACCACCCATTATTCCAGAAATACATACCAACCTATGAAATGAGAAAATGGCTGGAGATGTGGGCAGATATGAAACATGCAGTAAGTAAATCTACCACGAATAAGTCTTGGAGTGAAGTACAGTCTCCAGTTGATGTGAGATATGCTATGTTGTGTTTGCATTTTCGGTTTTTTCATCTTTCCTGATATTACTTTTTCTAACAAAACATTAACTGGTTAATCATTCACCGGAATTTTTAAGGCTTAAATTTGTTTTTGAAATCTTTCAATTATGTTTGTTGTGAACAATAGATATATTTTATTTATTTTGAATCAATAATTGTATATAATAGTTTATAAAAGAAATGCAACATTAGAGAAGGTTGTAAAGAGTTATTCTAGTTTTGTTAATGATTGAGCTACTAAGAAAGTAGGTCTAATTTTAGTTGTAATTTTAAACCTTTTCAGCATGAGGCAATGGCTAGAGGAATCAGCTGTTGGATTAGATCTTTACGTGGAAGAACAGTTGACAAGAAGAAGGTTCTTGGCCTATCGAGGCTCACGTTAAACAACAACTTTATCACTGACCAAGGCCTCAGTTATATTGTTGAATCCCTCTATGATGACTTTTGGATCAAAGGTTTGCCATATATTTTCTCTGATCCATTTATGAAATTATGATATTGTATTAGGATTATTTATTTATTTATTTTGCGTAGCTATTGATATGCAGAATTGTTGCCTAACCAACGAAGGAGCAAAACTTGTTTTAAGTCTTCTGGATGTCAATCGTGATATTGCGGTATTCGACATGCGCCACAACACTGGAATCAGCTTGTGGCTCTTGGCTTCCATTATTAAAAGGATCGCTATAAACAAGAAATCGATTCCAGATGAGGTATGCACTAGATGTGTTCTGAAAAATGAAAAGTAATCCTTATTTAAATCATCCTGTTGTTATTTATTTATTGGCGCGACAGACCGTGGAGGCGCAAAGCCTCGCGCGATGTACTTAAGAAATACATCGCGTGTTTCTTGACGTGGTTTTCATAGGGTGGGTCCGTCACTCCCACGCCTATTTTTGTGAGTGCCACCCATCGGCTGACGGGCCTCATAAATGCCTGGGGGAAGGTTGTGAGTGAGTATTATATAATTAGAAGCTTGAAAAAATCCCGGTTTGGGCCGGGAACTTGAACTCGCAATCTATGGGTTGGCAGACAGGCGCGTTACCACGCTGCTATCGGCCCCCCTATTTAAAGCATCCTATTTGATCAATTGTGTTTTATAAGAAGTGAAAAATTTTTTTTTTTTATTTATTTGTTGATATTTACAACTGTATAAAAAAATACAGCCAGTAAATTTGATCATAATGACATAATGATATGATACAGGATGTAGAGAAACTACCCAGTAGTAGAACTCTAAAAACAGTTTACAATATAAGGTCACGAGGCCATCTTCTTTTCAGGCGCCTTGGAGGATTGCCAGGAATATTATATATATTACATAAGGAACATTTAGGTCTTTATGGATGGTTTTATTAGTAACAAAATAAGGAGCATTGAGGATTTTACGAAGGATTTTGGATTGTAAAGATTGGATACGAGAGGAATTCGAAGGTTTAGTGGAGCCCCAAAGCTCAACTCCGTATGTCCAGATGGGCCTTATTATTGTCATGTAGATCAGTCTTTTGTAATGAGTTGGAAGTTTAGACCGTTTGTCTAGTAAGTGCTGTAATAGTCGGAATCCTATCCATTTTCCTGTCTTTTCAGTCTTGTGTGAGGTTTCCAGGTTAGTCGTTTAGAAGTGAAAATAGATGGCTATATCTCTGCAAATATAACTATTTTGTCGAATGTGTAGTCTTCTTTCTTACCAGCGATTTCATTCTGAATTTTTCAGATAAATGCAACAGTTTTTAAATTGGTATCCCCTTTTTTACACGCGGGGTAAAGCAGCAGTGGAAAAGTTTCCTAACGTTCTGTATCCCATTGCTGTCAATAATCGACAGTATATTTTTATAAGCCTTCCTTTGGGGGATCCATAAAATTTATGAGAATATAATTTTTTACATTTAGGCTGTGGTGCAGTCTAGCGTCCTATTGATGGCTCTGCACGTTATCCTTCCGCATCTGCCCGACAGGTCCAACCCTCCTGATCCGCCTCCTCCAGTAAGCCAGCCTGGTCAAGCCCTCCTGGTCTCAGTTCGCTTATTTCTCATCTTCTTCTCTCGATGGCTCGCTGATACCGGTGGTCGAATCCTTTCCAACGTGAAGTGAGTTGGGGCTACCTACCCCTTCTACCCGCAGATGTGCGCACTACACGAATATTTATTAATTGGTATGGAATCGGTTGTGTAATTGATTAAGAATAAATACGCAAAATCCACAAATCTATGTAACTTTCAAAAAGTCTTTTTGAAACCGATGTCAGTTTTGGTATCATTTAAGTTTCTTATTTAATTATATGAGTTTGATGTAATATGATCTGTTCCAACACTTAATGTCAGTGATTTTAATTGAGTGCCGCTATTATAATATATCCTTGTAGGATTTGCTTTAATGAACCTTTTATATTTACATCTTTATTTGTTTTCAGACTGGGGGAGAATGGCTCTCTAACGAGAATGAGACTATTGAGAATATTCCTGAATATGAAGAAATAATCCCAAAATCTCCTCCAGGAACTAGGTATATTTATTAAAGGATAAGAATTCGTAAGTTCTTTTTTGAATGCCCTTATATGCTTCGACTCATGTGACTTCCTTTTGTAACTCTAGAACGGGTTATCTTAGCTGCCAAAGATCTTGGCCAGAATGAGAATGTCGATGTTATTAGGTTGTTAGTCTAAAAAAGCTTTTTTAATGAGATTCTTATGTTAAGAAAAAATTGATTTGAGAAATCGATTGGGAAAAAGAAATAATGGGCAGCTGGTTATTCGTTGGTACCATAAGGAAAAGAAACTAGGTTGATGATGTGCTAAATGGAGGACAAACTAAGCGAACACTAAGAAAACATTTTAAAAACGTAATA